>NW_010261684.1:0-4494 GCF_000690775.1 Eurypyga helias
CCCCACCCCCCCCAGCAGGTTTCAGAAGGGCTGTATCACTCTTTTCCTTCCTTCACAACCAGGGCGGTACACGCAATTTTCCATAGGAAATGGTGGAAATTCTCAACATTTCTGACCAGAGCCACTCCGGCAGCACAGGGAAGGTGTTCCCCAAAATATGTCATTGCCTCTAAGCAACCCAGATTGCTGATGCAGCTCACAAATATAGAACATGGTTAAAATGGTCCTGCCAATGACTTTTTCCTCCTTCCCTGTCCAGTGGTCCAACATATCTGTGGTACACAGATAGAGGATGCTGCCGCGGCTCTAGCTAGGACGGCACCTGGGGTTCACACAGTTGCACCCAGCCGTGGGATCTGCCAGGGGGAAGCCAGTCGTGACACGTTTGTGCTTAGACTTGCAAATGACTGCCCTTGGCTTTTCCCTGCAGGAATACCATCTGCTCCCACCAGCGTGCGTGTCCTCAACAGGACAGCCCACAGGATCGTGATATCCTGGGTGCCGGGCTTTGATGCATTCTCTGCCTTGGAGAGCTGCAGCATCCAGGTAAGTATCCAAAACCCCCTTTTCCCATGCAGCCTCCCCTCACACAGATACTCCGAGGCAGGTGGAAATCTGTGTCGTTTGCCCTGAACCGCGTGGATCCGACCAGACTGATGGTTTGGGCAAACTGTGTTGGACTTTCCCAGCGGCTTTGAAAGGGGAAGCTGGCACACTGTCCTGGCTGTGCCCTGCAATCCAGGTGGTTGGAAATTTGGGGTAGATGCTGAGGAGTCCAAGTTGAACAGTGAGCTCTACAAGTCAGGAAATGCCACCTCCATGGATACAGCCCTGCAGGTAGTTCCCACCTTCTCCATCTGTTTGGCGTTGCTGGGTTTCACAGTTCAATGTGCTTTCTTCTGGATGTGGTTTTTATCCTGGCTAATCTATCCTCCAGCTGAGGTAATGTGTGGAGATCTTGGAAGCCAGGTAAAAGTGAAAGGAGTGACAGGGAGAAAAGGTACCGGAGCTAATATTAGCACCGTGTCCGCTGCTGCCTTCCAGCTGGAGCTCAGGAAGTGGGGTGGAGAGCCAAGGAATTTCCTATGACTTCACATTCACGGTCCGTCAGTAGGAAATAGCCTTTCAAATTGGAAAACAAGACAGGACTTTTGGCAAAAACACAGCTGTGACTAAGCCTTTTTTGCTCCTGTCCCCTTTGATAATCCCCTCACTGGGGGAGCGTGGCCCACCAACCAAGTGACTCATTTCTGAGGCCGCTGGTGCTTCAAAGGGAAGCTGCTGCTGTCCCACCTGCCAAGTTCAAACTCTTTTAGTGTGCTAGAAGCCTCATTTTTTGGTAAAATACATGAATCTGATGGACTCTGTCCAGAAGAGAAGTTGAGGATTGAGATTGCTGAGCTGGGCTCCATGCTCAGGAGAACAGCTGGTCCTGGTAGTGCCTTTGGGAGCAGCTTGCACATCCCTCTGGTCACTGGCCACCTCCCTCAAAGCATCCAGCAACACGTCGGGGCTCTTCCCAGCTTTCATTTTGGCCGGTGTCGATGCTGAGACCATTCTGTGCACCCCGGGATACCCAGGGGGTATGATTGTTGCTCAAGCAGCAGGGCAGCTCTCCTGCTACCCCCAAAACCGTGCTTGGAGGCTTTGGAGAGGACCGTATGACTTTCTGCCTGTGGCTCATGCTGAAACATGTCCTGTGGGTTGTCTTACACATTAACTGTCTGGCTTGCGCTGGCATCCCTTGTTGCACAGAAAAGGACTTTCCTTTGCTTGTTTTGGGCCCACTGATGTTATTGGGTGCTCCTTTTGCTCTGTGCCACATGGAAGCATCTCCCTGTCCTCTTTCCCGCAGTGACGGAGATGTCGTACATTTCTGCTGTGTCCCCACTGCAGCTCTTTGCATCCCCTCGCCCTGGGCCCTGCAAAGGGTCTGCTGTCAGCTTTTCCCTCAGTGGGGATGAGCCAGCATGCAGGAATGGGGTTTGGATAATGGGGGAGGGAAGGGAGGCAGGGCTCTGTGCCCTGTTTACAGATGTAAAATTCCTGCGGCAGGTCTCCCTGCAGGTTGTTGCTGACTAATGCCTGTTTGTGGACTGATTTTTCCATTAAGGTGGAGGAAGCTGTTCCACGAAGCAATGTCTCACTTCTGCTCTTCAACACGTCGGTGCCTCCCCACGTGTATCACATCCAGCAGCTGGGGCCCATGGAGGACTATAACATCCGTGTTTCCTGCAGGAATGAAGTTGGCTGGTCGGCATTTAGCCCCTGGATAACCGCCAGCACTACTGAGGGAGGTAGGAAATGAGTAGGGGATACTGAGAAGGGTTTCCTCTCCTCGGTCGTGCAGCTGTACTTTGGACAGGATTCTCTGGATGTGGTGCTGGTCCAGAGTCCTGGTTCTTCACGGGGTGGGACATCTCAACTCTGTTGCTTGGGGAAAGGAAATTTATCCCAGGATGGTCACCTGCTGGGAATATTAAAGGCTGTAGGAATTCTGGTCAAGCTACAGCTCATTTTCCATCATCCTGCCACATCCCTGTAACCATCCACCCACCTCTCCTCGCCTTCTTTCTCTTGGATTCCTGCAGCTCCGACCACCCCGCCACTGAATGTCACGGTGTACTTCAACGCATCCAGCTCCTCCCTGGAGATCCGATGGGTGAAGCCACCTCTGGGGAGGATCCACGGAGACCTGCAGGGCTATCGCCTCTGGTACAGCTGGCAGAAGTCCAAGGAGTTGGTAAGTCACTGGGGAAATGGGGGAGAATGGCTAAAGCCTAGAAGAAAACCTCAGCAGGCGTCAAGCAGGGGTGTTTGGTTTGGTCTCGGTGCTTCCATATCTTCTTTCTGAGCTTATTTTCTGCCGTCTTGTGCTTTCATCCAGCCTTTTCTAATCAAAATTCTCTCGCTGTTTATGTAACTCGTGGCAAGGCCCTAAGCCATTAATATTGGGAAGAAGCCGTTCAGCTTGGAGGAGACAAGGCGTTTGCTACCGCGGCTCCTATTCTCCAAGGCAGAAGCTCTTCCCGGTGTTGACAATCCTCACTGCGGCCTTTGGAGCAGCAGCCGAGGTTTGGCAGCATCTCTTGGCACTTCCAGCAGCGGAGTCAACTGTAAGGTGTTTGGGAGAACTCGTTCCCTGTGTTTTGAGCCGGTCCTTACTCAGATGGGATTTATTCCCTGCCTCTGCAAACCCACGGCACAGAGTTTCACAGCTCGAGGAACATTTTGGGGCCAGGGGCTTCTCTGTGAGCATTCTGGCAGAACCTTAGTTGCCTTCCCCAGAATTTGGGAAGTAGCCTTCAGGAATTTGCTAGGGTCAGGTCTGACCTCTTGGGCAGGGCTCGTTTTGCGCTACTGAGCCCATCCAGGCTCTGCCAGCAGACGGGAGCCTCTGGATTATTACGCAGATGTGTCCAGCTGTGGTTTGGTCTTCCTCTGTCCCAGGCTGAAAGCAGAGAGAGGCACTGAGGGCCTGAACCCGATGTGGAACAAGTGACTCACCCCCTATTTTTTGTAGAATGCTGCATTTTCTGTTCTCCTTTTGCGCCTCTGAAAAAGAGCGTGTTTAGGTCCGGACTGAATGAAGTCAGGGGAACAATGTTATGGTCTTGTGACTAGAATGGAAAAAAAAAAGTGCTGACACATTTGTCGCCTCTCAAGCAGAAAGCAAAGAACAGGACTTGCCCTCTAAGCCCTGGGACATTGTTGTTTTTTGTGAATTTCCTCAGTCAAATGCTTATGGGGAAAAATTTCTGCTTGGGTTCCTGGTCAATAATTGTTCTCCTTAAAGCTGGGTTTCGGGAGGCTCAAAAACCCCATCTAGTGGGGTGTAAGTTTGGGAGGGAGGTAGCTCTGCAAAGGACCGTGGCATTTTGCAGGCTGAAGGAAGCAGTTGTGTTTAGTACCGATTTGTTTTGTGAGCCTCCAGGGCTGTCACGGAATTAAGAGGCGCGGGAATGGCTCGAGCCTGTGCCGGAACCCTTCCACAGAGCACTGTGGGCCGGTGCTCTGCCCAGTTCTGCCAGGCACCCCCAAGGGTCTCCTGAGCCGATGGACAGACAGGCTGAAGCACGGGAGCAACATAATAAAGCCTCTGAGTTTTGGCCCTGGACAATTTAAATATGAAATTTAAGGATCCCAGTGCAACAGAGGGAGAGAATATCCTGTATTTCTGGGTCAGCAGGGCCACCTGCAGGCCTCTTCTCCACAGCCAGTCTAAAAACTGTAAGACTTAAAAAAAGTCGGTTTGTTTTATTCTTAAACCAGCAGTTCTTGTTCAAGCCAAGGCTGCTGGAGATGGGACATGAATAAATCCCTCAACTACTGCAAGATTCATAAAATCTCATTAACTCCATCAGTTCCACGCTGCTGGAATGGCCGTCTGCTCCGCTGGTGTCTGTGGGCTGACGGGCATCGGTTGGGCTCTGTCCTCAGATGACACAGCAGAGCAGCGTGCGAGGATCCTGGCACATTTTCAGTCAGGAGGTA
>NW_010261684.1:4552-5144 GCF_000690775.1 Eurypyga helias
GGGGAGAAGGCAGGAGTTTGTGGGGGGGGGCACCAGCCGCTGCCCGGTGGTGCCGATGTGCTCCTGGGGCATCTTTTACATCCATTTCTGTGGCTTTGTTATGACTGCGAGCAGCAGCCAGTTCCCTCTGAGCAGATCTGATTTCCTCCTCCACGCTCACCGATCCCCCTCAGCTGCCGCTTTTCCTTGTCTGCGCGACGCTCAGCCGGGGTATGGAGCTGGGTTTTGGCAGCCGCAGCAGCCTGCCAGATGTTTTGGGCAGCTGTTTTGCAGCTGGGGGGTCAGCAGGGAGCAGCAGCAGCACTTTCTCAGCTGAAGGAGTCCAGGAAACAATGGGGAATTTGCAGGGAAAGACTCGCTTGTGTTTTCACCAAGGAAAACGGTCTGTGCCACGGAGCACACTGCCTCCTGCCATGTCACTGGGCGAGGAAACACACCCTTAACACTGGAAATATTAGTAACTCGACACAAAAACCACAGCCAGAAAATATCTGCCCCAAGATCTACTTTCTGTGGTAGGGCACTTGAACGATCGAGCCAGGAGTGCTGCGGCCGCAGACGCTCTGCAGAGGAGAGGCAGTGGCTCGCGCCG
>NW_010261684.1:5289-10764 GCF_000690775.1 Eurypyga helias
CCCGGGGTCGTGTTCCTGCCCCTCCTCTGGCTGGGGCTGCTGGTCCAGCGGCTGTTGACAAGCGAGGAGGGACAGTGGCCTGAGGTTTGCATGGGAAATGCTACTCAGGCCCTTCCCAGATCCCATCCGGCTCTTGAAGGCAGGGCTATTATTCTCTGTAAATAGCTTGGTGCTGCGTTTCCTCTGGGCTTGGGAAGGCAAAGTAATGCACAAGTTTGCCAAGGGGACAACTCTCAATACATCCCTGGGTTCCACTCCTGCCGTAGGGACATGCCGCTGTATCCCCCAGCCCAGGCTTTTCTTCCTTTCCTCTCTCCAGCAGAACGTCTCCGCTGAAGCCTGGCACAACGCCAGCGTGGCTGTCCTGCCTGTGGTGGCCACCAATGCCACCTGCTCCATCCGCGTGGCCGCTGTCACCCAGGGGGGAGTGGGACCTTTCAGCAGCCCCGTGGAGGTCTTCATCCCTGGGAGCGGTAAGGAGATGCCCGCAGGGATGACAGGGAAGTGTCCAGCGTGGGCTTTCTTTCCCCAGCCAGTGCCGTTGGAGATCTCTCCATCTTCCTTCCGACACCTTCCCCCTCGGCCAGGCTATTGGCCAAGAATCTGGCACCTTCAGGGTGCTTTTGGTAGCCAGGAGAGGCTCGTTGTCCACGTGCCACCTCGGTCCTTGTGCCCTCCTCCCCTTTGGGCTTTACTGGGTTTGGTTTTAGCCACTGGGACTTCCACCGGCTCCACTGACGGGATGTTTTCTTAGGATTAATAACCTCAGCCCCCTCTTCGACTCCAGCCTCTGGGAATGCTGACTCCTTTATCGTAGCCCTGGGATTTATCTGCGGGACAATTGCCGTGGGGCTGATCCTCTGCTTGTCCGTGGTCATCCAGAAAAGATGCATGGAAACAAAATACGGGTGAGCCGAAGGGAAAACTGCGGAGCTGCCCTGAGCTGGGTGGGTGGCAGGCGCCTGGGGCACAGGCAAGCAGGATGGGTAGCCAGCAGCCCACGCTGGATGCGAGAAGCTTTCTGCCTCCGGTGCTGACGTCAGTCCCACAAACGGCGTTTTTTTATGCCCGTGGTGAGGGACTGAGCGTATTTTTGTTGCAGCGATGGTACTTCCCCTCCCTTCCTTAGCCCAGCAGTTCACCTCTCGCTCACTATTCCTATTTTTAATGGGAAATAAACTTATGCAACTTGGTATGGGAGGGTGTCCTTGGTGTTCAGACGCAGAGGGGGGGATGTGGTGATGTGTAATATACCCTGTGGCCTAGAGAAACCCTTCCTGCCGGAAGCTCCCTTTGGTCTCTTTTTGGCTAACGGAGAGGGGTTGCGGATAGGGGATTGATAGGTTGGAGCCGGGCAAGAGAAGCGAGTGCTTTAGGAGGTGGTAGATCTGGGAACCATATTCCTACCGGTACGGATTGCTCTCTGAGTAGGAAATGAGTATCCCATTCCCTCCCCAAAAAAACCTCTGTGCCTCACTCCTTGACACATCAGCCTTGTTTATCAAGCATCTGTTTTGCTCGGATGTTGGAGGTGATGGCACTGATCCAGTGAGAGTGAAATGGGAATGATGAGGGCGAATATGTGTTTCCTCCTTTACTGCCCCTGGTAGGGCTGCGGGCACCCACCCCTGCAGCGGCAGATGCTTCGTTGGGGGAGAAGCAGCCGCAGGGGCCCAGCAAGGTCTGTTTAAAAAAATGACTCAGAGCTGGCTGTGAACTACACGGCCAAGAAGTCCTACTGCCGGAGAGCCATCGAACTCACGTGTAAGTGTGTTACTTCATCCCTCTGCGAGGAGGATGATGGGCATATCGCAGCAACAGCTTGGAGGTGACCGGAGCTTCTCTTCCCCCTTCCCTCAGTGGGCAGCCTGGGCATCAGCAGCGAGCTCCAACAGAAGCTGCAGGACGTTGTTGTGGACAGAAACTCCCTCAGCCTGGGAAAGGTCCTGGGAGAAGGTGAGGAGATGGAGAGCTGGGGATACGGGATATGGGGCAGGGACTGCCGCTACATCATCCCCCAGCTCCGTAGGCTTCCGGCAGCGAGGTCTCCATTGCAGAGCATTGCAGATCTTTGAGGACGTAGCAGTGGTGTTTCAGGCTGCGGATAACATGCTTGCTTCTTTCCCACGGTGCAGGGGAGTTCGGATCAGTGATGGAGGGACACCTCAGCCAGCCTGAGGGCATCCCGCAGAAGGTGGCTGTGAAGACCATGAAGCGTAAGTCATCACCCTGGCCTCGCGGAACTCGGTGTTGTTCATCCCAGCGGGTGCCAGCGTTCATGCTGCCCCTCTTGGGTGGTGTGCTCTCTGCATCACGCATCGTTTTGTGGGAATGCTGGCCTCTGCCACAACTCCCGGTGCCAGTAAGGGAGGGACACGCAGACAGCCAAGGATGGCAGAGGCATCCTGGTGGTCTCTGACCCACACGGGAGCTGTGCTGTGAAGGGGGTCGGCAGCAGTGATTTAGGGGTGTTAAACCTCTTGGGGTTTTAAACTTCCTCCTCTTTGCTTCCCAGTGGATAACTTTTCCCAAAGGGAGATAGAAGAGTTCCTCAGTGAAGCAGCATGCATGAAAGACTTTGACCATCCCAATGTCATCAAGCTCCTAGGTATGGACTGTTGCTCTCCACCCTCCCACTGGGATTTGGGGGTGCTTGGATCCCGCACAGACACCTGCCAGGGGCAGAGTGTGGTGCCTTTGCCGTGCAACCTGCCTGTGTTTTCCAGGCGTGTGCATCGAGCTGAGCTCCCAGCAGGTCCCCAAGCCCATGGTGATCCTCCCGTTCATGAAATACGGTGACCTACACAGCTTCCTGCTGCGCTCGCGGCTGGAGGTGGCCTCCCAGGTAAGGAGGGTAGGGGGCGGGGGGCTCTGTGTCTGCTGGGAGTGAGGTGGGACCATGCCTCTCCTGGGACCAAACCTGGCTTGCTTTTTGAGAATGGAGGAGGACTTGGATGTAGTCCTGCTTCTAGCCTTTGCCAGGTGAATCCAGCTCCACAAAAGCCTGTGGGATTCTCCCTTGCCCTCTCCAGGCTGGAAGGAGGACGTGGGGGTGTGAAGGGTAACCACGCCAGGATGGGCTGGAATGGGCTCTTCTCTCCCGGACAGTGGGAGAGGTTATTCCTTAAAGGGTTATTCCTTAAACAACTGTCCCTGCATCCGCAGCTCCTGCAGGCTTGTGGGCCAATAAATCTTACACCCCGGGGCCGTTAGCCCAATGGGGATGAGAGCAGCCACAGTGGCCACTGCAGTGGACTCCTGGTGCTCTCCGAGGCCAGGTATCAGCCGGCAACCCTGGACAGGGAAGCCTTTCAGATCAAACCAAAGGTGCTTCCCAAAGGACTTGCACCGTCTAACCTGCACCTTCCTCTCCCAGTTTGTGCCCCTGCAGACACTGGTGAAGTTCATGGTTGATATCGCCCTGGGGATGGAGTATCTGAGCAGTCGGCACTTTCTCCACAGGGATTTGGCGGCGCGAAACTGCATGTGAGTTTGTTTTCCCTCTGCTTTGTCCTGCACAGATGAGCGCCAGTGGAAGCCCTGTGGTTTTACAGCACGACTTGGCTTCCTTCTGTAAAACCTCCTTCCCTCTTGAGAGACACGGGAAAAGAGCTCAGGCTTCGGCTTCGGGATTTGGTTCTCAAGTTTTCCATCTCGTCATCCCTGTTTCCTCCCGACAGGCTGCGGGATGACATGACGGTGTGTGTGGCAGACTTCGGCTTGTCCAAGAAGATCTACAGCGGCGATTACTACCGTCAGGGCCGAATCGCCAAAATGCCGGTGAAGTGGATTGCCATCGAGTCCCTGGCTGACCGTGTCTACACCACCAAGAGCGACGTGGTAGGTCCGAGTAGCAGGGCAGGAGGTGAGAGCTGGGGAGCAATCCCCAAATTCAGTCGTCTGCCCTTCCCGCGCTTCATTACGGCTGCTCTTGTACCCTGGAAGTGCGAAGCCGGAGGAGCGGGAGGCTGTAACGGGACGCGTTGACCTTTTTCTGCCGGCCCAGCGTCCTGGAAGAGGTTTACAAAGTGGGCTGTTTGCTTCTTCTGTGGCATTCCTTATTATTTTCAATTCTGGGGAGGGCAGGACGAGAGCGACAACTCGTAGCATTGTGCGAGGATCCAGTGGACGCTGGGCAGTGACCTTTCCCGGTGAAAAGACTCATTCATTCCTCCTGGAAACATCCTCTCAGCCTGCTTTCCCTTTGTCCTCGCAGTGGGCATTTGGCATTACCATGTGGGAGATAGCGACCCGAGGGATGACGCCTTACCCAGGGGTGCAGAACCACGAGATCTACGAGTACCTCTTCCACGGGCAGCGCCTGAAAAAGCCCGAGGGCTGCTTGGATGAGCTGTGAGTATCCTACCCCTCTTCCTGGGCTGTAGTTTGCTGTCTGTCCCCAAGCGCTGCTTGCCCTTGGGGCTTTCTGTGGGATGCTGCTCTCCCTGTCCTTCCTCGTCCTTCCACAACTGCTCGTGCTGTGGATTTGTGGCTCAGTGCTGAACGTGGCGGAAAATCCCGCCCAGCTGTGCTTCACAGCGCAGTTACACCGTGCCAGCATTCCTGTCCTCCCACCGGCCGCAAACCTGCCTCCCCAAGTGGGAGGAAGAATTCCGTGCTGGGGAGGGAGTCACCTTCCATCTCACCCCCTCCATTTCTCCCACAGCCCCAAGAAAGGGAAGTTATTAAAGGGCGGATTTTAACATAAATCACAAGGATTTAACCTTGTGGGGCTGAGGCAGGGAGCTGATGGCACAGGTGTGCTCTCGGAATAACACCGCACCTGGAATTTCAAACAAAAATACTTAAATAATACTAACACATAAACAATTAAAACCCTTTAAGACTTGCCTAATCTCCCGAGTTTTGACGTGCCCAATCAAAGCCGGACCCCAGAGCAGCGATTCACCCAGCCAGGGGAAGAAGCATCTTCTTAACCGCGGGCACAGAGATCCCACGGAACATCCCAGAATGTGTTCGCAGTGCTGGGAGCGGGGCTGCTCCGCCGGACAGGAGCAGTGCCCCCTGCAGTTCGCGCTGGAGGAATTGGACTTTTTTAGCTGGTTATTTATTTGATTTTTAAAATTAAGACAGTTTTGGCTGGAAGGTCTTGACTGGTGATGCTCCCACAAAACTTCTATGGGAACAGGCACCTGTGGGAAGGACAAGAGGAGGGCTCAGGGAGCAGAGCTGGGATGTTCCTGGGGAGATCACAGCGCTGCAGATGGGTGCCTCTGCCCGACACTCTGTCCGTGCCAGACGGCAGATAAATCCCTGCAGTTTGGGCAAACAGCCTTTGTTTTAATGCAAAGCAGCTCAGGGCTTTGCCAGTTTGGGAAAGGGGCAGGGAATTAGCCCCCACACCTCCTCCAGCCCAGCGCCTGGCAACATCTTCCCTGAGAACCACGTTCCTCTCCCAATTTCCAGGTATGAAATCATGTCCTCGTGCTGGAGAGCCGACCCCGCCGCCCGCCC
>NW_010261684.1:11200-11471 GCF_000690775.1 Eurypyga helias
AAAGTGCTGCTGTGAAAAGGGGGGAGCCTGCACCGTGCCGGGGGGGTTGGGGGAAACGGGCCTCGGGGAAGAGGACAGAGAGGGTATATTTTAATAAATCGTTGTCTGGTTTAGTTCTTCCCGCGTTATTTTATGGAGTCTGGCCTTTCCCGGGAGCTCTCCCTGGGCTGAAGTCATGGGTGTGGGGGGGTGTAATTAAATGCTGTGACTGTTTCTTCTGCATTGAGCTCCCCACGTATTTTTTCGGCTCCGTGTTTGAGCCCCACATGGC
>NW_010261684.1:11495-11824 GCF_000690775.1 Eurypyga helias
CCCCTCCCCTTTGTTTTTCCCTCTTTTTCCCCATTTTTTGTAACTTCCATGACAGGCAGCCCTACAGATGGTCTGGGCTCCTGTTATGCAGCCTGCTGCAGGATTTCACGCTGCGACACCTCTTTGGTGCTTCGGCATCCCCTTCTCCCGGACAGCAGGATTCCGACTGTCCCGGCCACAAGGATGGGGAATCAGGAGTCTGTAAGGGGGTCCTGGGAGGGATGGAGCCCCCTGCCATGGCCTGGCCCTTCCCAGCTCCTCCCTTGTTGGTGTAGGGGGATTTCTGCTCTTCCCATAGCGGGGGCTGCTCTGTGGCATCATCTGCATCC
>NW_010261685.1:0-13991 GCF_000690775.1 Eurypyga helias
AGGAAGGGCACTTGTCTTGGCACTCTGTTTTGTCACTGTCAGGCTTTGTTTCTAGGTTCTGCAGAATTATACAGAAGCTGAGCAAGTACTGCATGTATTTTCAGACAGTCCCTACATGTGAAGGCTAGCATGGGAGAAAACAAAACATGCTTGTTTACAGAACAAAAGAAGTGGTGAGGGGAGTATAGGGCAATGCATTCAGGATGGAGATGAATGGAACAAGCCCAAAACAGGGAAGCAGCAGTGACTGAAGCTTGAGCTGAGTGTTCTAGTAGTGTGTTAAGAATAAACTGCAAGATACAGGTGGATATTGCTGGAGACTTGTGTCCCAACTGAGCTGTGTGACACTGGCCTTCTGCTCCTGAATGCTGTTGGTAATCAGTAGTTTGAAGAAACAGTGGAAAGCTTGCAGAAAGCTTTTGGGGTACTTTACAGTCATCCTGGGGACTCTTGGACACCTGGAGTTAGATGCAGCTGTGATCTAGTCTGTTCCCACTACAGTGTAGTACAAACCGTCTTTCATGCTTCGTGGTGCTACAGGAGTGCTTGCTAGGTTCTCCTTATCTTCATTCACTTTTGTGATCATGAATTGCTGTGTTGGAACTGGACAGCTGAATGAGCTTTGGGGAGTGTTAGATTAGGCTACGAATCACTTAACCAGCGCTAACTGCAAGCTGTGATTTATTCCTCTTCTGCTCTGTTGCAGTGCAAATACTTGTGCTAACTTGTGCTGTTTTGACATTCACTTCTGCAGTGTATAAACTGCCCTTTCAGATGCCTAATTCAATATTACAAGTATCCTAATGAGAAATGATTTAATAAGAATACTACTTGAGGTTACTGTTACCAGAAATGTATTTCCTTAAGTTATTGAATAACTCGATTCTGAGGACACCAACTGACTGCTAAATGCTGTTAACTTTTTTCCTAACTGCAAACATGTTATCACATTAGTCCTACTCTAAATAGTGAGAAAAACAGACTTTGCCAAAGCAGTAGCAGGTGAGGAATTCAACCCATGTTGAATTCCAATAGACATTATCAAAACCCTGCAGCATTATTTGGGAGAATGGATTTTGCTGCAAAAACCATGAGTCAAAGTATTTAATGATAAAAAAATGAGGGACAGAAGAGGCTTTTCAAAAGAGAATTGCCTGGCACTGGAGCAGTCAATTCAATGGATCAAAAAAGTCAGGAATTAGTGGAAGTGATCAGTGTCTTATTGCCCAGAAGGCAGGTACAACTTCTTTAGGAAGCAGTATTGTCATGTCCCGGCTGGTGGTGGGGAAAAGCTATTCTTCATCTGACTATGGAGTCTTGGAGTATCATTAAAGGAGATGTAAGTATTAACCTTGATTTATCTGGTGTAAATGGGTATATTGTCCAAAGAGGGGAAAAAAAAAATTTTGGGGTCCTGCACTTAGGAGGGATAGAAGATGTAGATATTAGCTGTGCATGGCAGTGTGAAATGAGAATTGCAGGGTTCTTGGAGGAAGGCATTTGGGTTCTTTGGTTAGAATATGGCAAGCTGTACACAGCAGCAGATCAGGAAGTGGCTTGAGGCTTGTCCAGCAATCAACACATGCAGTTCTCCCAAATCTGGGCTCTTCACCTGGTGTGCAAAGAGCTGGTCACCACACAAAGTCAAGATACTTGCTTTTATTTTGTGTGTGCAGAGATGGGTGCTAGGTAGGAATTCCACAAAGCTAGCGCACATGGTTACAATTGTTTTGTAGATTTATACAATTTCAAGAAGTTAGTCACTACTATTGGTTTGGCCTTTGAGTTAAAGGTACAGGGTTTATTAAGTTCAGTGCTCATGTTCAGTGGGTAGGGGTCTTCAGGAGGTGGGTAGGGTTGGAAATGGAGGTGGAGTTTTCACATTATAATGAGCAAAGGTCATCTAAAGGACAATAGTTTTAGGAATTTTGCTGGTGTGTCAATTATTTTTGACAAACTGTGCTAACTAATTAAGGATATACTGGATATCTCATTCCACTAGTCAAGGATATACAAGGGATGTTTGTTTTTTCAAGCATTTTGACCTCCAGTTACTCTAATCAAGGTTTCCAGATGTCTTGCTATCTTAGTATGTCCTCTCAGAATAAACAAGGTTCACAATTGCTTTAATCACAGTGAGGATATAAGTAACTTTTGAAGTAAGAACACGAGGGCAATTTACAATGCTAACTTGTAAGCAGAAAAGGCAGTAAAAAAAAACCAGGGAAGGCTATACTAAAGAAGCAGGGCTTGTATGAGCTACTGTAAGAAAAGAACCTGTGTCCATGATCCAGCGGGTAATCCATTCTTGGGTGACTGTGGGCTGACCTGAGTAACTGCTCTTGGTTGTCCTAATCCCATGCTTGTTTTAGTCAGTTATTTTCTTTGACATAGCTGACAGTCAGGTCTATTCCAGCCAAAAAGCATTGTGCCTAAACCCCAGGTGGGGCAGAGCAAGGCTGCTGTGTACTTGGAAAACAACACAAAGGTTTTATTTAAATTATCTGTTCTGATATGTAGTGTTTCAAAGTGAAGCTTTTCATATGTTTTAGGGTAATGAATCAATTTTGGTTTTGATGCCTATTTGTGTAACTCACCTCCCCTAACTTTGCTGTCTGTGGAATTACCAAAGGTGCTAGTGATGTGAAGAACAGACAAGTTGTAATGCTAATATTAGAAATAAATAGGTGGGCTCTGCAGCACCTATTTGTGTCTTTGTGTCAATGTGTCTTTGCCTGTCACATTGTTTGTTTTAAGATTGCTTGGCACATTTGCCTGAATTGAGCAAAAAAGGCAGTCCCATCCCATCTGTCGTGATGCGTTAATTTTCAGTATGCTGAAGGCAACTCACTGGTTATATGCAGGTTTCCTTACATCTCTTGTGCTTTGGGAGTGTCCAAAAACTGTTGATACTCTACTTTTAGGCTGATCTTAACTAATGCAAGAGATGGTAGTGAATGCGCACAGACTTTAACTTGAGCAATTCCTCATCCTACAAAGCTTCTCATCCACAGAGGTGATACCACTGGGTTTTGCTGCTGTCTCTAAGGTACAAAAGAGAACTGCAAGCCAGCATTCTTGGGTTCCTTGCTTTGCTTTCTGGCAGAGGACATCTAATTTAGTTTCTCAGTGATCTCTGTGGAAATGGATTTTACATGGCCTAAGTACTCACCTTTGAAAATGGCTAAGCCACTTGTAAAGTGGTTTTGACCGGATAAATAACAAAACTCAAGTTTTGCTTTTCTCATGGGCTTCATCAAACTAGAAATCTGTCTCTCAGCAGAATTTCCTGCAGTGTGTGAATCCAGCCCTGTACTTCGAAATTCAAGCTTGCAAGATGATTTGCATTAAAATATTCTGCTGCTACACTGGTGTCTTACTAAAAATTTCTGTGCATCGTTTTATGGAAGCCATTTTGACAGCCTTCTTTCATAGGGTTGCTCATAGGTATAGCAAGTCATATACTAAAAGTAGTTTATAATGCTGTCTAAAATTATTTATTAATGTAGCTTATATGCCCAAGAAGCAAAAATATGCCAGAATACCTTAAATAGGTTTGATTCTGCTATGTTGATGAATGCCATATATTTTGCCAATGAATTGTTTACCTTCCCACATCAGGAAGCCTGAGGTGTTATTTAGTAGGGAATAGTGTCATGTGTCCTAATAAAATAAGCAAATTAATATTTACAGTAAAAGGTTCTAACATGTTTTTACAAACTGTGCAGAAAAAACTATAGTGTCTCTTTAATGCTGAAGTTTTATCTGGAGAGCAAAGTACTTACTGCTTTGATTTGAAAGTATCTATATTTAGAGCAGGAAGGAGCCCAATATTCAAATTCTCATGGAACCTACTATCAACAAGGTGAAATCCCACTTCTTGTTTTAGTGTTGCCAATTGGCTTGTACTCAGGGGCATTACAGTGTGAAAGCTTTGGCTAGAAATGATGGATGATGGTGCAGCTGGATAAATTGTTTTCCTTTTGAACTAAATAAAATGCAGTGCTTGCTAATCTAAACAGGTAATACCTGTATTCTAAATAGGTTTCTGCCAATTCTCTGCCTTCTCATCTTCCTGATGGTAAAAGTTGTGGAAGAATTAAATGATATGGCCAGTTTAGGCAGGCAGAGATGCACCAAGTTTTTAGGTTAACCTCATCCTTAGTGGACTTTCCTGACTCTGAGTAGTAATAAAATCTTTCAGTACTGGCCAATCTTGCTGAACAGTCCAAATCCAGTGGTGCAGAGGCACATCTGGTACAGATAAATGTAGCTACATCAATCAGCATAAAGAGGTAAGTTTCTGTCTCATGGCTGTGGAAGTTAGTCATCCATTAACTGGAACACAGCAGTAATATCAATTTGGGCATTCAGGCTCTGCATACTAATGGCACTTACTCTATTCTTGCCTTCCCTTTCTTTGTTCTGATCCCTGAACTGAAGTTCAAATTATTTGATGTCAACATAAGTGGTAAAGAAATGCCCAGCATGGAACTAGGACTTCAGCATTAAGGGTAACATTGGAATAGTGGAAATAGAAAAATATTGTGCACATATTTGTCTATGAAATATTAAGGAAAACTGAAATGAAGACTTGCTAATCATGCAATGCTTTGTCAGCTGTGATTGTGCGGATTAATTCAAATGTTTAAGGTAGTTGATTGAAGGCAAAGGAGGAGCTTCAGAACTAGAATTCTTGTAAAAGCATGTGATGTGGTGTTTAGTCTCTTCCAAAATTAAATATTTAAAAAAAATAAATCCTCTGTATATTTTGTTATTTGAGACAATTGGGTAAATCTTTGAACACAGAATAGAGACATTGCAGGATAACACTCAGTTCCTAGTTTGTTTGTAGTGAGTCAGTAAATGAAAAGCACAATAAATAAACTGAAAGCAAAGTGCTCTTCCAACTCCCTTTTGAGACAATATTGCCTGGCTGAATCTCTTGCTGCACTAGGAGCCATGATGGTTCTTGGGTGCTAGGAGGGAAGTGCATACACTGTGGAATTACTTTGTTTCTGACATCCATATGAATCCATTCAGCTGATCAGTTACAGGTTTGAAAGTACACACAAATGTCAGTATTTAGCATTTACTTTAGCCAGTAAATTGCACTAGTTGGAGGGAGGTGTACAAAATGATCAGAGGCTATTTCTGCCTTGACTCCTTTAAGGGTAGCGGTCTCCATGTAGGAGGTGAAGATACAGAAGATGGCTAAGGCGTTTGTAATTCCGGAGAGCAGAGATTACAGGTTGTATTTGATCTTTGATTCGGGTCATTGAGCTTTGCTCATCTGTAATGTTCTGTAGATTGGCATGTTGAAGGACTTAAAGGTCATAAGTATTTAAGTACTGTGACTTATGGGCAATGCTATTTACTTTGAATAAACACTTTTTATGGTATGCCTTACATAAAGTGCTTTGAAAGTTCACTTAAAACTTATCCAAATTTAAAATAAAGGATTAGGATTCCAACTGAGACAAACTGTTGGGAAAAAACTCTATGTTGGTTATCACCAGCCAAGTACTGCTTGATGCTTAGAAAAGAAGGTATACTGGGACAGCCTTGAATACAGTTGCCACCAATTGGGGGAGTATCTGTTCCTATCTCTCTTCCTACTCCAGAATACTGCTGAGAATGAAAGAATTGAAAATAACTTAAAACCCTCTCCTTTCCTCATCCATTGTGCTTTTAGTGTTCTTTCTACATTTCTGAAACAAAAGAGCTAATTGCAAATATGCAAAGGAGTCTGCTGAATTCAGCAATACATTGTGTTTTAGTGTTGGGGGTGTTTGCCAAGGAATGCTTTGACTTCTCAGATCCAGGACTCTTGGCTAATGCACATATTTTTAGCTGTTTGGGGGGAGTTTACTTAAGTAATAATGCATGTTTAATACTTCGTGTGCATTTTGTAGGTGTTTTGTCTTTCTGAACCGTGAATGAGCCTCCCAGATGTTAGTCACTTAGTTAACACAGCTAGTTAAAGTTAACATGACCTTCAATTCTGTAGAATGCTAATTGCTTGTTTCTGAAGGTTTTTCCCTCTGTGTGAAGCCTAAATAATTGAGTTGCGCTTCCTGTTTCTGTAAAAACCCCAAACTGTCTGGATGGATGCTGTTAATAGGAATGAGTATACCTTACACTTCAGTATTCTTATACCTCCTCTTTCAAGATGAGATGGGAGATGTGTATTGTGAGGAAATAGGGTATAACCAGGGGTATTTCAAAATGCTTGCTGGGCTTTTGTTTAGTCTGTTAGAGCTTCACTGCCAATGAAAGATTGGTAGTGTTGATTTATAGTGCTGATTGACTGTAATATTAATACAGCTAATCAATAGGCTGAGATAATTATAGCCTTTTGTTCACAATAAACCATTTATTACCAACAATACTTTTTATTTTCTTTCAAAGAAGAACAAGGCTTCTGTGAGCATATTGTGTCTGTATATGTATATGGGAAAGAAAATAGAAAAAACAAAAACTTAACTATTTCTACAGTGGGGTATTGCCCTAAAACTGTTGTGACTTAAGCAGAGGTGACAAGTAAAGCCTGACTAAAAATGCTACATGAGGTGACTTTTGTTGGGTGTTTGTTTGTTTCAAGAACATAATTGCATTCAGAGGGATGAAGCATTTGGAGTAGGCAGGGGTCTGGTAACCCAGATGGTTCTTTCTGGCTCTTTGCTAATTTCTACCCCAGTGTCTTGTGTTAATGAAGTGCCAGAGTTATCCTTTCCTGTTCCCTTTGGAGAAGGGCCTGGTTATCCCTTTTAAAGTCCTTGAAGGGAATCCTGTGAGGAGTACAAAAGGGTTTGTTGAGAACAGCACTTTTTTGTACAAGAGCATGGGCCATTCCTGATGGCATTCCAAGTCAAGGGAGTGTTTTTGCTGACCTGTGTTGGCAGTGGATGCATTAATCTTCCCTTGCTACTTTGCTAAATGTGTGGTATGGATCCTGCCGTTGCACTAGGCACCTCAAATCTGCTAGGCTGTTGCTTTTTGCCCCTGTGTGTATAAAGCTGTGTGTGAGCTTGAAGGCCAGGGCCCTAAAAAGCAACAACATCTGCATCCTAAATGTCAATCTGTTTGAGCATATTGGAAGAAATTTGCCTGAGATTAAATGGAATGTGAAATAATGTTTAACTGGGAAATATATTATTCCTGGTGATCAGAATGAAAACAGTTTCCGATAAAAAAAATGAAGCATCATGTTGAGAAAACTTAACAAATACTTAGTGATACTGCTGTATACAATGTGGCATCAGCAAATGAGGTTGCCAGATGGCACGAGGCAAACTTTCATAGATACTAGCAAAATAAATGACACTTCTTGCAGTGAAAGTCAACAATAAGCCAAAATACTTACGTGCTCTTTTAAAGTAATAGAATATTCATAAACAAATAATATATTTCAGGCTAATCTGTTGCTGCCAGAGGGAGGTGCCAACTTCTCAAGTCTTGACAAAACTTTTGGCCTTGGTTATTGAATTTTTCAATTAATCGTTAAGCAATAAGAATAATAACTCAAAGCCCTTATTTGAAGGAAGATGGAACTCCAGTCTGCTCTACTTGAATAGAAGCCCTCTAAACAAACATGGGTAGAAAATTTCAAACACATAACTAGAAAGAAGTAAAGGTGACTTTTGGGATGCTGCCAGGGCCTGGAATTAAAGAACTAAGACTGAGATACTTACTCCCTAGGTGTCTGTACAGTATCCAAAGGCAGTTTATATTGATTCTTCTGACTTGGAGATAACACTTGTTTTAATGATGAGAATTTTTTTAATTCAAAGATTCTGTACTTCAAGGAGCAGTGTGCGTTACTGCTTGCATCTACAGCTTACATGATCACTTTATTGCACTTGCCTGGAAATTAACAGGATGAAACCATTTAAAATTATACATACTAAGGAGGATACATGCTTAGCTCAGTTATTAATCTGTGAAGGAATAAAGTATTTTCATCTAAAAATATTCCTGTATTAAATAAATGTGTTTGGTTTTTTTTCCACACAGTGTATGTGGTAGGCTGGTGAATTTAATTGCATATCAGTGTGGCTTTTTTAAAAGAACTAAGTATGAGTAACTGCAGAGGTAACTTGTGTGTGGAGACTACCAAATAAAATCTTCCTACGCTTTCCTGCCTTATGCCTGCATAGGGATGTGTTTTGCTGATGGAGTTCGCAGGTCAGGCCTTGTGGAAAGGATGCATTGAAGAGATGTGTGTGTACCCCAGCTGATGCTGCTGGAGAAGCAGAAGTTGGGTGAGACTGAAACTGTTTTCCAAAAGGTTGGAGTGATCTTCATGCAGAAAAGAGCAGGGTCCTGCAGTAAAGTGTAAGAATGAGGTGGTTTGACTGCCTCAGGACCAGGGAGACAGAAGTAGGAGCTCTGAGCCAGACTCAGAGCAGAGGAGAGCACTTGCTGTAGGCTCAGGTGGATCCTTCAGTCAACTTCTAACTGGTCCTTATACTATGTACTCTGAACACTTACCAACTTTGTGAGGTGTAACCTCTTCTGACTCATGGGACACCATCATCATATTGGGGATCTACCTCTCATACTTCATGAAAATATTTGCAACAGTAAATGAACCTGAAGACCTTTAAGTGTAAATTTTAATGGAAGGATCCCCAAAGTGGATGTAGATTTTGTGCTAGGGACCTGCTGAGTTTGAGACCTCAAGCAATTTTTCTATTTTAGAATCTGTTCAGTGTGTGGTCTTTACTGAAAGCAGATAGCTGCCTTTTTCCCGTGATAGCAAGGATCTAAGCACCAAGGCTTCAGGTGAGATAAGCCTCAGCAACATGTAATTAAAGTGTGCAGGTAATGTAGGGGGTCCTGGACTACAGAGACCTGCTTGTGACTACAAACTACAGCTGGTAGTGTCTGTATGGGAACTGCAGTGCCAGGGGGTGGTTTTTGGGATGGATACTCTAAGCAGGTGCAGCCAAGTGTCCTGCTGCAATGGGCAGATGGTGGTGATTCACTTCACAGCTCAAAGTAACCTTTGGGGATGCAGGCATTATCTGGGATTTATGTGCTAGTAAATGACCAAGGTTCTGATCTTAAAATCTCTTTAAATATCTAAAGATCCAGTCTTTATAATAGGATTTTAGAAAAGCACTTAAGAACAATGTGAATTTCTGTCACTGAAACCAATGAGAGCAGTACCTTTTGGTATCTTAACCTAGTCGCAGGCTGTCTTTTAGCACAGTGCTGTGCTCCTTTCCCTTGACTGCTCTTTCAGACAAAGTGGTGCTTCTTGATACTGTTCTTGTCAAGGGCTGTCATGCCTTTTCTCCCACCAGAATGGTGTGAGTATGGAAACCCAGAGTGAGCAAGAGCTAGGGTACCGGCTGAATGTTGCACTAGTGCCAGCCTAGTTAGCTGGGATTACTGCATCCCTGAAAGTACCAGTGCAGCTCAACAGTGTGTCCCCTCTTCTGCGTGTGCTGTGACAGCCAAAGCCATGGAATGACCATGCTTGGCTGGGGTCCTGTGTCAGACCTCTTCCATATGTTTGGAAAAGTTTTCCCACGGAATTCTCCATCCACACTATCCCCTCCTGCGGAAACTTACCCTGACATAGAAAAAGATAGCATCTGTTTTGCATTGTTTCTGGGAAATGTGAATTCCCAGGGCCAGAAGTGGAAGCTGAAGAGTATGCTGCTTGGAGGGTGGCTGAGTTCTCCTATTTTGCTCCATTTTTTTCCTTAGCTGTCTCTCTCCCACTTTTCTGGTTTGTGTAGGTAGTATGGTCCTGGAAGCATGTCCATAGGAATAGGACTCTAGCTGGGTTCTTTCTCTTTGGGTGAGTAAAGGTCCTTAAGATCATCCATCTACTAGATGGAGGTAATCTACTAGAGTGGAGGCAGCTGCCAGAAATATGTAGTTGCTTTCATACAAAAAAAGCACCTTTCTAATACACATATATTTTATGTACCAAGTAGCATTGTTTTCTGTATAGATATGACAGTGCTGAGGGTAAGAGTACCTCTAGTCTCCTTAAATTCCCTGTATATCCCTATTCCTTGAGTGGACTTATTAGGCAAAACCCCTATATATACGTTTTCCTGCAACATGGGCCCCATTCCTGGAGCCTGTGGTCTGCCTGACCCCAGGAGAACAACCTAAGTGGATCATTAATGACATAAACTACTTTCAAAGTAGCTGAGCCCTGAACTCAGTGCAACAGTTGGTGTATTACAGCAGGGTCAGAACATCATGGTGAAATACACTGTGTATTGATGTGATGACAGTATAAAGGCAAAAAAGGATCTGCAAAGTACTAAAGCTCAGAGAGGCAGTGGAGGAAAGGTAATAAACAGTAAAAGGAGCAAGACCTACTGTTCCTCTCGGATTTGCTACCAGGGTTGTGATGAAGCACCTGGGCTGGTACTTACTGTTTTGCCAGACAGCAGGCCCGTCTGAGATCCCCACCGCTTTATTTGCCTTTCTTTTGGCTTTTAGTTGATTTGCCTCTTAACCTTACACACTATGCCTGCCATTATGCACTGCTGCTAAATTGCTGTTCAATTTACCTCATTTTCTGCAAAATGTCTTAAATTATGTGAAAATCATTCGGCAAAACCCCTGTGTTGTTTCTTAGCTTGTCAGCAGTGCAAACTGCTCTCCATCTTGCCGTGGGGAGCCAGATTCGGGGCAGTATTTGTGGGTTTTTCCCTGTTTGCAAGGCAGGGAAGATATAGCCAGCGATTATAACCTCTGTTCTATTAAGCCATTGTAAAATATCATAAATAGACAATTTTCAAACACCACTGGTGCAGTGTCTCAGGACGTTCTGAATATATTGTTGTCATAGAAGGCTCAAGTAAATTGTTGGATAAATTGCATTCTTACATTGTACTGCTGGACTAGTGGATTAAAAAAAAAGGCATAACTATGTGCTGCTTTGATATTTTTATTCGGATTAGCAGGAGATTTGGGAGCATTTATTTATTTGTCCTTCTTTGTATTTTATTGTATGTTTGTACTGCACCATACTGTGCTAATTCAAAAATCCCAAAGTGAGTAAAAAATAGTGTACTACCTTTGCTTCAAAAATGATTGCATTAGGTGCTGGACTGCTCCCACCTGAGATGGTGAGTGGCTCCGAGTCATGAAATGATAATGGGAATTTGATGAAAAGTGCTGAATTTACAGAACTAGTAACTCAGTGTTTGTAACACCATAATTTACAAGCCAGACTCTTTTCCTCTTGAAACATATGATAACAAATGGATAGGTTTTCTTCAGCTCTTCCAACGACCAGTGATTAAATTTACAAAACTGCTGTTACGTTCTCAGGTCTAGCTGGTATAATAAAACATTTTATCACTGATTGGGTGGTCCCCCATGGTACCGAGCCGTATGACAGTTTTGAGCATCTGGCCAGCTGTTGTTTTTATTTCAGACTGAATCTTCCAAAGGTGAGCAGTGAGTAAAATTAAATTTCTTTTCAGGGAATTTTGGAAGATTGCATAGGCTTTTCTTTCAGTCCTAGGGTGATGTATAGCTTGAAGTAGCCAGCTTGATAACAACATAGTGATGGACTATCATGACTGATCATAGCTCTGCATCAAGAAGTCTAACAACTGGTAGAGAATGTGCATAGCCTGAAAGAGATGCTGACTAGTGCCCTTAGGTTGGATATGGGGGGATTCTAAGTGTGCATTTTATTTGTATTTGAAATGTTCTTTGGAGTTTGCTGTCACTAGAAGGTGTCTTCCAGTGGCTCAAGATACCCTTCACTATAAACAAATTCTGTCTTATTAATATTTTCTCTAAATAAGTTCTTGTTAATGAAAATGTCTTCCACCTCACTGTCATGTGCAAAAGATGGGGTTTCAGGAGGGAGTGTCTGGAAGCTGGTGATAGTGGGGTGTAACGTAGCATAGCGTGTGGCATGGCATGTTCTCATGCCAGCTGTGCATGGATTCCTAGGGAATGGCTGAGTAGCTGCTTGCATGCTACAGTAGGGAAATGGCACTTCCTGGAGGGTGCAGGGCAGATGGCTATTCTTACACTTGTTTATTCTAGCTTTTTCACTTGTATAAATTCTATTTAATGAAAAAGCTGGAATGAAGAGTGGCTGTAGGAGGAGGTCAAAGCAAGGGCAGTTGTGGCCTGTCTGCTTAGCAACTTCTGTGAGCAATTAGCCTATGCTCTGCAGCTTCCAACTGTGTTGCTCTAACCTGTAAGCAATGCTTCGGGTGCCTGGGCTGTACCAAGACACCTGAGATCTGGTATGCTACATCATGCTGTACAGATATCGTCAGGGCTGTAGGCTAGTGCTGCTGTCCCTTGAATCCTTGTAGGCACTCCTGAACAAGCTCTGCTTCTTACAAGGTGAAATACAGCAACTGACTATTAAGAAATATTCTGTCTCTGTCTTACAGCTCCACCTGGATGTGAACTCAGCAGAAGCTGTGTCTCAGAGGGTCTGGTCTATGTGAGAAGACAGACTTCTTGCTGTATATGTCTTTTGGTTCCCTACTTAGAGATACTGAGCAGATATCTATTTCTGTAAGCAGTCTGTAAACAAATAATTATCACCCTTTGCAGTGGGCTGAGAAAGTTGAACAGGCAGGATTACGATAAACTACAAACTATAAGCAAAGCCTTGGTCCTGAAAAAGAACCAGAAACTTTTTGGGACTGAGATATCTTTTCGGTTACTTTATTTGGTGCACAATGTCTTTCTGTCCTGCTAACCAGAGGCAGCATATTCTATTATCAGGTTATAAAAAGCCTTCTTACAAACACCAATGAACAACAAAAATCCTCTGCTTTCCTTTAAGGTGTAAGTGCCCTTATGTTACCCTGGGTTAGTCTCCCTTGCCCAACAGGAATTGCTCTGTAGGCAGTCCTTGTGATGACATCTTACTGCTGTGCCTGTCCTCTCGGCTGCTGGAGTGGGCTAGAAGTTGGATCCCTGGATGGTCCCTTGCTCCCCTGCAGTGAGAGCAAGGCAGATTCTCTGCCAGCTCCTCTGAGGGTCCCTAAGCCCCTCTATGCACTTGGGGAACCTGGAGTGGGGTGAGGAACAGAATAGGCTCTTAAGGAACACGGTGTTAGCCAAGTCAGAGTGTAGTCCCTGTAATGACTGCTTTTGGTTATCCTGGCAGACACGTCTTCGCAGTGTGAGATGCAGTGCCATGTCTAGGAGCTTGTTGAGGCACCTTGGTGTTAAGCACCATTGGAGGAAAAGTGAGGAAGTGAAGTCAGTCCAGGTAGGTCTTCATCTGCAGGGTGGTGACAGCTTTCTGTTGATTAGTCTGTGTTCAAAAGCGTACCGTTTCTAACCCACATTAACTGGGGTCTGAAAAAAAGGCGGTGGTCAGGGAGGAAAGCAGTCAGCTAATATATAGCTTCAATGGGAAGTTAAGGGAAAACTTACAGTTTGGGCATTATTCCAGGTAGAGTCAGTGGAGACAAACAAATTTTCTCTCTCTGTAGCTAAGGCTAATGTATGTTTCAACAGAAGACATCTCTCACAAGAGGTAATATATCTATCTTGTATAATCAGCAGTTTTGCCAATTACAGCTTGGAACACTTTTCTCTTTGGGGACCCAATTCTCTTTATGAAACTTTGTTCTGTATATGACTTGAAAGATGAATTCTTTCACAATTTTTCATGTAAATCACACTAGAGGGGGGAAAAACGCAGAGCCCAATCAGGAAATTAAAAGAAGAATACAAATGACCCACATTAATCTCAAGGGAAAATGCTCTGATTCAGTGGGCCAGCAGCTAGTGGATGTGTCAGCTCAGCTTATGGGGGCACTGAGGCTGTAGCTTGAAGGATGTTAAGGTGCCAGTAATCAACATGTATCTCTATTTGTAATAACAATAGAAGAGAGCTGGCTCTGCACACATAGGAAATATCTGAATGTCATTCGCAGTTTCTTTGTTGTAGTACTTTGGCTAGGCCTAATTAGTGCTCCTCTTCATCTTCCTTTCCTCTGAGTGTGGTGTTTTTTTTTTTT
>NW_010261686.1:0-1275 GCF_000690775.1 Eurypyga helias
GGCGGTCCCCAGCCCCCGTGCGGAGGGGGTGGCGGCGGACCCGTGACTCATGCCTGCGTCGAAGCAGATCAACCGGCGATTCACGCTTTTAAAAAAGCAAATCCGAGCACTTCTGGAAAAAAAGGTCATCTCGCATTAAATTCCGCGGCGCGATTGGTATTCCTCCGGCAGTAAGTGTCCGCTCGCCCTCTCGGTAAGTCCGCTCTAAACAGCGTCCTATTTTTTTCAAACCTTTGGGAACCTAGTTCAGGATCTGGAGCTTTCTTTCTTTTTTTTGCTAAAATCGGGTTTGGTCGCTGTCGTACCTATAGAGGGATAACGGGTATTTTGAGACAGCCAGCGCCTTAGACATTGTGTTAACCTGTTACTTCACTGCCAGGCATTGTCTAGAGAATCTCTTCTGCTTTATGGTTGTTTTCTTTTTCCTCTTAAAAGAGTGAAATACCTGGTTTTCGATGAAATCATTGATCCGTTGCGTTTACACGCGGGCGTAAATCCGCCCGGCAGTGGAAATTAATCGGTAGCTACAGACTTGAAAAAAGCGGCTAACAAAGAAAGCGTTCGTTCGTTACTGCGACCTTCATTTTCTTTACAAGGGGAATAAAATAAATCGCGAGTAGGCGTGGGGACAAAGAGACGAGCGGGGCACTGACCCAGCAATTCTCCATCGGCGACCCTGTATCGGTTATCAGAGCGCCGTGTCCGCCAGGAAGGAGCTTAACATCTGGCGAGGAGCGAGGGCTGGTCCAGCGCCGTCCTTCTCCCAGACAGACATGCCTTCTTCTGCCATTTCTGCCGCTAAAGCGAGCGCAGGCACGGGAGAGTGCCGGTTCGTGCTGGATGGAGCACGTAGTGGTCCCGATTTGCTGAAACGGGTGTGCAAACACACGCGTGTGTGCCGCCTGTCATTGGACCTGGGCAACGCGCACCTTTGTGATGGCGAGAGGTCTGTCAGTCTCTCCCCAATGCTTAGTCTGGCGTGTGTTCGGGGTTCGGATGATAACGCACAGAAACGGGCTCCTTTCGGGATTGTGGGTCATTTGGCTGGGAATTTCGAAGCCCGCTTTGCACGTTGGTTTTCATTTGACGCGAGCCCGGGGAGCCACATAATTGCCCTGCTCAGCGGCCACCGATATAATTGCGATAGACTTCATGCTCTGCTAAATCCGTCACTCAGACGTGGGGGGTAGCGCCTCGGCATCCAGCGAAGGAACGATCTCGCTCTTCATTCAGCCTGTCGAGGCATTTTCCCGGCGCGCCTCTTGCGCCTGGTCC
>NW_010261687.1:0-14923 GCF_000690775.1 Eurypyga helias
TCCTTGATAAATGAGTCTTGGGAAAGCCACCGTGTGTCAGTCGCGTGGTCGGTGTTCCAAGTTCAGGTGTGTGATGCTCACTGTGCTGCTCTGCCACTTTGGGGGTTTCCCAGGACACTAGATGGGAACCAGAGTAATTCTTGGCCCAGATATGGCTCAGGTCTTTGCCTCCTCTGGAGCCTACATCCAACCACTGCCAGTCTGGTCAAGGGGTCGAGTGCACCCCTCACAGAGCTCCCTGGACAGTTTGCATGCCCTGGCAGTAGAACTACCATTAGCAGCATAGTGTTCTAGGGAAGGCAGTCTTCAATACTTACAAATTTGGTTTGTAGTGCAATGAATTTTCAAGAGGAATGGAGTCACTATGTTCCCTTTTAGAGCTGCAATGCAAATTTTGTAAATGAATACTCAATCACCATTAATAATCTCGGTGTACAGAAATAATGTAGAAGTCAGAGGAAACCCAGAACCTCCTGAAATGGGTTGTTATCTGTAGTAGTATCTATTCCAGATACTTAAAATATGAATGAAAAGGATGGTGATGAGATGCAGCTGAAGTATTTCTGATAGTTGTCAAAGGTTGAAGAGAAAGCAGGTTATGAAAAATTGAATTAAGTTCCAGACTGTGTATTAAAAGTGTTTTCAAGAATCTTCCACTGGAAGTGGAAGACTTTAGATATTCAATGAGGAGAATAAAACTCGAGTCATATTTCAAAACTGCAGTATCAACAGATTTTTTTGGATATTCAGAGTGATTCATTGTGTGAATTTGAAATAGTGTATCTAAGGATTTAAAAATATTTTAATAAAAACTTTAGCCCAATATATGACGACATAAATTAGCATGATGCTGGTAAACTAGTACTGATGTTTGTTTTGAAACTTTTGGATTCTTGGAAACTCTGGTACTGATGCAATGGTTGATCTAACTTCTTGGCTTGGTGGTTCTAACGAAGACATATGGCTTTTTCAGCAATCACCGTTTGAGGTATGTAGAAAGTCAGAGTAGGTGATGTAAGGCAAACCGCCAGACTGAAAGCATAGGCAATCTCTAACAGAACGTAATGTAAATAGCAAGGCAAACCAATATTTTATTAAAGAAAAAAAGAGCAAATACGTTACCACAATATACCCAGTTGCAGACACTGTGTATTTGGAACAAAAAACCTCTTTGAAACTTGTGATTCGTAATAAATGGGTCAAGAAATGGTTATTTAAAGGGGAAGATTCAGGGGGGAAGACCCTTCAGATTTCCCTGCACGTATCTGTGCTAGTAACCCATTTCACTGTATGGTTTGAAGTGCAAACAGGAGTGGAAAAAAGAATAAAAGTTAGAGATAATGTGGCTTGAAATTACTTGCAAAAGTAAAAGTTCTAGGATTAAATGCCTTCTAAACACAAATCCTTAAACCTTTAGGGATTTTGTGTTGCTAAGCATCGTTTAAGAGAAAAATACCTTGCAAAAGGTATAAATAAAAGGATAATCTTTGAATTTTAATAAATTATACATAAGTAAAGAGGAAATTAAAATCAATGTTAAAATTACTACTACCCGGTTTATGTTCTCTAGGGGAATAGGGAAACATTTTAAACAAATCTTGAGGTTGAAAAACCCATTTATAATATTACTCTGTAACTTGGTATTATCGAAAGCGTAGGCTGTTGGGAACAGTTGACTTTAATCAACAGTGAACGACTGAAGAAAATGGAATATTGTTGCCTTGGTCAGACTACAGATTTTCAGAAGGTTCAGAAATACAGCTGGATAGCCACTGCCCTTCTCTAGCGTGATCCAAAGTACCAGATGTGGTGAGACCCGTGAGTGTCCGACCTTAATCAGCAGAATGTAGGTTTATACTTCATTTCAGTCATAGTAAAGTGGTCTGGTGATGACCACCGGCTTCAAGCTGGATAACCTTCTGTGTACTTTGCTGAGTCAGTGTAATTCCCTGTTACTCTTTTCATCATAGTGCTGTTTTTTTCTTCACTGGATTCAGAGGTGCTTTAATGTTACCTCTTTGTTTTTAATTGTAAGAATTTGACATCACCTTTTTATCAAGACATCCCATTACTAATGCTTAAAACTACCAAAAACTGAAAAAAAGGACAACATGTAATGTTTGATGTCTCCTGAGGGTCATTCTCACTTGCTTAGTACAAATGAACGAAAAAATTTCCAAATGCTTTTTTAATACAATCGATCAAATCCTGTAGCAACACTGTGTAGGAACCTAAGAGAAACTGACTTGTCTCTAAAGCATTAATCCACTTTTAATACACAGCTCAGATACTGCTGTCACATTATGCAGCAGAAAATTCCCGAGGAATAATGTGAGTGGAATCAAGAAATGTTAAATTGCACTAATTTGAAAATTGTACAGATGACATGTTAATTTAGGGAGATAGTCTAGAGGAACATGACTGAGAAAAATTGCAGTCTATTCAAGGGTGGAATTGGAGAAGAATTGAGTAAGAAAACAATGGGTTTAGAGATAATACAGTGAAGATGTTCGGAGCTTGCAGGTAACTGTTCCAAAGCTCCAATCTCCCCTGATCTTGGAACTGTCATCCCAGGCGGAGGGAGAGTGAAAGGGCAGTGAATGCTCCTGGAAAGTGTGCGTGCTGCTGGAGGGATTTGGTTTCCCACCGGCTCACCTGGATCTCCGTCAGCCTCTGAGTCCCAACACATTCCAAATGGGGGCTTGTGCTAAGCTGGAGCTCTACCCCCTGGGGTTTCTGGCTGTGGCACAAGCTGCTGATGAGATAGTGCTGTCATTTTGAAGGAACTAGGAAATACTTTGTTCCAAATCAGAGTGAAGCCAAGTATCCATTTGCTGTTTGAAATACAGTAGTTCTGCCCTGGAAACTGCAGGTGAGTGGAACCCCCATTTTGCCCTGTGCCATTCAGATGCATGGTTGTGGCAGCCCCGCCCATGACCACGCCATTTGGCAGCACTGGCCTGGTTTCAAGTTGGCACAGGGTCGCTGAAGGCAGTTACAAAGGTGTACGGCAGCCAACCTCTCTGCCCGCCCCTTTTGTAGGGGCAAAGGGAAGCAAAAAGCACCTGCTGCTTGGGGAACGCCGAGAAGCAGGGGTGGAGTGACTGTGTTAGGCTGGGGACACAAACAGCAAGTCTCCGCATGCAGGAGCTGCACAGGATGGGCAGAGCAGGGCGACACAGCGTGAGTTGTTCAGGCAGAGTCATCAGCAGAGAAGGACCGAACACACTTGTCCCCTTCCTTTTTAGCTTCCAGTGACCTTAACAGTGTCCATCCAACATAATCCTTCCAAAGCTAACCCCAAAATACTTGATAGAGTGACTTGAGACAATTCAGACATCTCTATGGCCACGCAGAGTAGTACCCGAAGAGCTGCTTTGGTAAGGAGTTTTAGACATCTCTTTTTGTAGAGACCTAAAGTTTTCACAACACAAACTACCTCGCAGAGAAAGCTACGACAAAAGCTCTTCTCTTTACATCAAGCACCCCAAGAGCTGACAAGGTCGAAGAAATACATGTTGTAGTGAAAACAGCAACTGCAAAACTGTTGCTTTGACTGAGTAGCAAGGCCTTAAAGTTTGTAAGGGTCAGTGAGCATTTACCTGGTAGGGAAACGAAAGCGCCTGGCAGGAACCACATGAATGGTGACAGAACTAGGATTCAACACCAAACAGATAATGCTAGCAAGGGGAGAGGAGCCGGGTGATGAAGACGAAGGAGCTGGTATACAGTCCCAGAAAAAGAGCCTGTCGCTCTGTATAATACAACAAATGCAGTTTCACCGGTTGCAAGAGGCCACAAATCAACCGAAGGTAGTGAAGAATAAAAATAGCCTTGGAAGTTAACCGGTTACTGCTCAATTAGAGGAAACAACTGCGTACCCATTAACATGGCAAGTCAGAGGAGTGTGAGCAAATGAGCGAAATGTGGAAATGGATAAAGGGTGTTTGAGAGCAGATAATGGGGAAATTCTGGTGGTTCTCAGTTTGAATAAAAGCAATGACCTTAGCCAACACAAAGCGCTCAACAGAAGGTAAATGCATGGCTCCATTAGAGGCTGTAAGCATTAGATAAAAGTGAACTCTAATGGGGGATATATCAAACCGATGGCCTTAACGATAGTGTACGGGCAGGCTGTAATGCGAGCGCTTATTTTGATGTCAGAGGGCTAACGGCTGCAATATTTTAAGAGGAAACTTTAGAAGTTTGATGGGAATGAGAGAAAAGCCAAGTTGCCCTGGGTTATGGCCACGTGTGTGATCTCGGCATCGCTGCTGCTCTCCGTCCTGTCTCAAGGTCTTCCCCGAAGCTGCTCCCTTCTGCAGGGCAGAGTGTCTTCAACAGCCGGGTCAGGCCTTCGATGGCCTGGATAATTGCTCTGCAGTAGCCGTGTTAGATGACTGCAGCTGGTGAGGAATACGGCGGCGCTTCGGTAGAGTGCAGGAGCTGCGCTGTCAGTAATTGGAATGATCTTGAAAGAAGTGAGCAATAAAATAGTTTAGTTTTTAAAGCAGTAGCGATAAAGGAAAACAATTCTGCTGCAATTATGCTGCTAGAAAAAAGGAAAAAGGGGAAAAAAGTAAATCTGCAAAGTCTCCCTGGGAATATTTACCCATGAAATGGTGGCTGCACAAAATACTTGAAAAATATTCTTCAATTTTAAAGTGTGGGTTAATTAAAATAGAAGATAGGATTTCCTTATAGAGCAGAGAGAATGAAAATAAACCCAGAGGTATTCAAAACCTGCTGAAAATATTCCTGGTTCTTTTGGAGTTCCCATGTCTGCATCAGAGTAAGCTTTTTAACGTTAGTGGAACTTCTTTTTTGTTTGGGGTTTTTTTTGGTGTTTTTTAAATTTAACTTTATTTTTTTTAATTGCAAGCCTATTGCTTAGATGGAGATGTTGACACAAGGATTCTGCAGCAGGGGTTGAATTTCTGGCAGCTGGCCCTCTACACCTCTAATAAAAGACACAAAATCACAGCCAATAAAAAATAATTGGAAGAGAAAATCCTCAGAATGGAATGTCAAATAGTGCTGGAAATGTTAACGCAGGGGAGAAAATTGTTAGTAAATATCTAGGTGAGACTGAAACCTCCCCCTTTATGAGCTGAGAAGGGCACATATAGGTGAAGGGCAAATACCCTGATATTAAGTATCTAATTGGGTTTATTTATCACTGCTTATTAGAAGAAGGGCTGGGCATCTCAATCATATATTAAAATTAAAAGCTCAGCGAGCAGGGATTCTGCGGTACAGACAGTACCGGAATGGTTGGTGAGAAATTAGGAGCTTTAAAAGCAGTAGGACATAAAAAGCAGCAATTTAACAATTTTTGCTTTTTATGAGGCAGTCCTTGGAAAAAACCCTGATGGTGAGGCAGCCCATGCTGCATTGGTGCATCCCAAATCATGAAATGCCAGCAGTGTTTGCCCACGCAGGTTACTCGCTAGAGGAGAGGTAGCCTTGATGGTGGCAGGAGCAAGTGGTTCCAGTTGCCCCTGTCTCCAGTTGAGTGGGAATACTGGAGGGGCAGTGGGGAGAAGCTGTATTCTATGTACCTCTTTGGCTGCAGCGGTGCAATGTCCACAGCTTTGTGATCTCCAGCTGCCTGACTGTTTTTGCACTAAAAAAGGGGTGCAATACCCATTTTGGGTAAAATGAGCCAAGTTGGCCAGGGCTTGTTACAGAAAGCATCGAACCCAGCTCAGCTCATGTTGACTGGGTTGGGTTAGGACTTGGGCATGACAAGGTTCTGTTTGCGATGTGGTGGTTGCTCTTATTTCCGTCATGAGCAGTAGCCGCTTACAAATCTAATACTGACGCAGACCCAGTTGTTTGCTTTCGTATCTGTTATGTGGTGCAGGGAACAGGCGGAGGTTTGCCCTTCTTGTAGGAGACCAGATGGAAGGAAGAATGATTGTGAGCCAGTACGCGGAGTGAGGGTTTGTTGACGGGTAAGTGAAGGGATGGTGGCAGCAACAGGCCAGATTCAAAGTTGCTCGTAAAAATTTGACTTTTTTTGACTTGTAAATGTATGAAACCCTTCACTGTTACCTTGGCAGGTCCTGACTGTGCTAACCTCCGTTCCATTAATGCGAAAGATGTAAACACCTGCTCAGACATTCCCTGTCCTGTAGGCAGTTGGGTAGCTAGAATTCAGATTCAGAAATTGGCTGCTTGGTAGTAAACCGTTACTGTGGAGGTAAGCACCTTGGAAACCATGCAGCTGTCACTGCAAGGCAGTTATTTAAATATTTAGAAACACCATGACTATGGAAATCTGTATTCAGAGCACGACTGAGCAGCCTTTATGGCTTTTTTTAATGAGCCAGCCCAAACAAGATGCGGTGGCAGGCTGAAACAGACCAAACAGAGTGCCTTTTTTGAGCTGCTGCTGACTTTGTCATATCTCCACTTTGGTGGTTGTATCCCACCTCATGCCTATGTCAGTAGTTTGTCATCCAAGGCAGAAGGGTTTAAAGGAAGTGCCGGGGTTCGCAGAGGGAAGTGCAACAGTGGAAATACCTCTGTATCGACTATTTGAAGTCCCCGGCTATGACATCTTCTACCTGGCATTTTGTGGAGGCAGCAAGGCTGAGAGAAAACAAGAGGCAGATACCAGAGAATTGCTTCATTAAATACATTGCCATGTCCAGCTGGCTTCTACGTGCTAGAGAAGCCAAATGAATTAAGCAGACGTAAAGAGAAAATAATACAGAAACAAGTAGGAGTTGAAACTATACTGAATATAAGAGAATAAAAAGTTTAGGTCAGAATATATTTCTTCTTGCTGCTTCTTAAAAGAAACTCCCAAGCAGACTGATGGTTCTGGGGGTGGGAAAGAGCTTGGGGAGTATCTCATCCTTAGGAGCAGGTCTGCATTGGTGGTGGTGGGAGTGTTTTTCTTGGCTTTCAAGCATGCAGGACTGTTTTAGCTCTGGTTGTGGCTAGCGGTGAATCCAGGGATATCAGCAGCTCACAGAGGGGTTGTTCTCTGTGAATTCGGTATATCTTGGGAAATCTTCCTTGTCTGCTCGGAGACAGACTCAGCCTGCTAGCGGTGGTAGTGAAGACTTGGCGTGTCCTTCCACTCCTTCTGTTCCTACCAGGGGAGAAGAAACGTATCCACCCGACAAGCTGTTCCTGCTCTCAATGTGACAGTTTATTTATGGGTTATTAATGCCCAGTGTCACGGTGGAAACTGGCTTTTGCTTTCGCCCAACACAAATTACGAACTAGTGCACTTGCAACAGGGGGCTGGGAAAGCAGGTACTGCAGTTGCCTGCAAAACGGGGCTGGTGGCCAGGCTGAAGACAAGATGGTGCTCCAACAAGATGGTACGATGCCAGCGGGGATACATGTCTGTGCTCCTTCCTGCAGGGCTCATGGGGAATAGTTCTACATGCGAATATTTTCCATGATAGTCCAATATTTTCAAGGTAGCGCTGTGTTCAAAGTCCAGTACAAATAATCTGAAAGTAGGATGGGCATACTGGGTCGGCTCAAGGGAAAAAAGAAATAACGTGTGGTTTGTGTTCCGCCACCCGGCAGCGTTGCCCAGAGCCTAGAGGGCAGAAATTGGACTTCCAGTGCTATAATGAGGGATGGTGGAGCTGGAATGTTACATGTGCTGCTCTTTCCTGCCCATCGCACTGCTGTAGTGGTGCACTCCAGGGACAGTTTGCCAGCTCTCTGTTTGGGATAGATGTGTGGTGCTTGTGACCCCTTGATCCCTTTAATTAATAAATGCTTGTGACTCACTCGCATTAATCTTCCTTATTTTGGCAGGCATCTGCGTGCAGCCAAAATGAGTCATTAACAAACCTGAAAGAATGAGCAGGGCCCATTTAGAAATTTGTAATGCAGGAATAGATAAATTGAGTGTAACTGGTTGAGCATGTTTAGGTGTATAGAATGTTAGAAAAAAAAGAAAACATTGCAAAATAGAAAAATTAGCCCCAGAGCCCGGGGAAGTTGGGCTCTTCGAATGAGGTCCCTTCTTAAGGAGGGATAGTCGGGTAGCGTGTAGGTGGGGAGAGTTGCACGGTAGGAGATGAGTACGTATGCTCATCTCGCGGCTGGCTGGAGAGTTGGGCAGTGCCGCAGGATGTGGGAGGGAATGCGTTAGGAGCTGGGTCTCACCATGGTTGAGCAGAGCACGCTGCTGCCTCTTGGGCTCTGTTGGCCACCAAGATCGGTGTGTTGTCCCGATCCTTGTTCTTTTCTCAGGCGAGCGTTTATCCTTCCCAGTGCATGTGCCACCCTGCGGGGCGGGCGCATGATCATTAGACCCCTACAGGGGCACTGGCTTAAATAAAAGACGCCCATTTTCACAGGCTTAATTTGTAATAGGTCCATACTTTCTCATTTACATATAGAAGAGGCACACATAAAAAGCTGCACGTAATTACTGCTTTGTGTTTAGGATTTGAAGACGTATCTGTTGCTCAAATGATAAGCTACAAGGTCTTAACTTGAGCCATAGAGTTCTCTGATTTAATTCCCTGTGGGAAATCATGTGTTATTTACTACGTTTCTAAGAAAGCAATTGACCAGAATTAAGCAAAAAGAAAAACAAAGGATTAGGTAAAGATTATTCTTTACAGGGTTTGTGAGAAGAGTCTTTTGCAGGTGAGGTACAGAATAAAGAGGTGGGGAATCAACCCTTTACAGCGTATTAATTATCTTTATAGTGATATTGGCGTTTGCTATGTATTCAACAGTAATTTTTGGTCTGGAAAAGCAGTGTAACCACGGGAAACTACCAAATAATCTGGATTCACTCTTAATGTTTGATGGAACCCGACTGAATTTCTCATCTAAAATTTATCTAAGTGAGAATATAATAATGTAAATTATAATCGATACAACATAGGACCAACATGAATTTCCTTCCTTTAGAAATTTGTAATGCAAACAACATGGTTCAGTTGTCTGTAGGCATCTTGGTCACTGGGGGATGGTCGCCTGCCCTCCTGCTGCTTCCTGCGCAGAGCACGGGCTCCTGGGAGGTTCCTGTAGGTGCCGCCAGCAATTCTCTCGTCCTGCCTGCCAAGCTGTGCCGACGTCTCTCGTCGTAGCCTAGCGTGTAGGAAATGGCATTAAGTGCCGTTAAGTGTTGACTACATCAAAGAAATGGGTGATGGGATTTTAAGGGAGATGTGAAAATCACAATCATTGGTGTTTTGAAACGAACAGCCTTCAAATAACATCATTTTTTAAAAACGATGAACACGGGGCATTGGGATGGAGGCAGAAGTTCCAGCTGATACAGTTTTGAAGTATTTCAGCAAATAAATAGATCTGGGCATGAACCACTGTGCAAGATATGAAATCACATTTTGCATTTGATTACTTGCTGGTTTATGTACAGTTCATCTCAAGATTCTGGGGTCGACTGTCTTTTATTTGACATTCAGGATGCAAGACATGGGTGTTTCAGAGGTTTTTGCAATCAAAGCTTCATTTCAGCCTTGTAATGGAGCTGTTTGCTTTCACCAGAAATACACTGGTAGTAAATTGTTTCCATATATATGGCTGCAAATATTAAATATTAAAAAGGTAAATAGTCTGCCTTTTCTCTGAGTATATTTAGAAACATTCATTATACAGGCAAAAAATACACATCCACTAAACTGTAGCTGTTTGGGGTTTGAAATATCTAAACCCATGTAGTATTTTAATGTTCACTGTTCGTATCTTCCCTTTAGAGGGTAAATAAAAAAAAGAACTCTTTGTTCTTACACAAACATTAATACAATAAAAATCTTCATTTCAGTGTAAGGTTTGCTGGAACGAAAAGGCAGTATTAGGCCTCGGAATAATATTTTTGCAGCATTTAATGTGAATAATGAACTTCATCTCTGTTAATTGCACAAAACCCAGAAGGAGATCCTCGGCTGGTAGAAAACATCACTTAGTTTGGTTTACAGCAGACACATTTTTCCGTATATATACAGCTCAGGAGTGGAAGATGTGGGATAATCTGAGTAGGCAGAGCATCTCTTTCTTCGGTGCTGAAGCCCAGAGGCCCTTGTAGCTCTGCATAACTGGCCAGGTTCCGCGGGAGCAGGTACAGGCGTGTGTTTCCCGCTGGGAAGATGAACTCGCGGGACCATGCCAAAGCTGCAGTCGCAAGCTGGACGGCTGAATGGTTTGATCTGGCGTTTGGGGATCGTTTCTTCTTCCTTCCTTTTCAGTAGCAGGATGTTTGTTGAGATGGGAAAATTGAGATTTAACATGGGCATGAGGAAAAGGGTTTAATCTTTGGAAACGATGTTTATTGATTTTCTGGTAATTCATATGTAAATACATTTGCTGTTCAAGGGCGTTGGATGAGTACCAGGAAACAATCAGCCCTTTTCCACAAACTTTTTGTAAGGCACTAAATACAAACCGATGTTTGTACAGCTTTATTTGAAGATACAATGCCAGTCCGTCTTTAATTGTATCACACCCTTACTTCCCTACCTCAGCGGCTGCACTGTCATTTTTATATACAAGTAAAGCATAGGTAATGTTTAAAGGACAATGGAGCCATTGAAAAGTAGTCAGTGAGGTTTTGGCTGAGTGCTGCTTTGGCTTTGATGGCCAAATGGAAACAAATTTGATTTGTAATCACAGGGCAAACACTACGGTTGAATATTTACTGGCTGAAGCCGAGGCCTGGATGCTCTCGGCTCTCCTGGGAGGTGTGGCAGCTTTTTCTCATGGCTCAGTGCTCGCTGACGGGAGGATGGAAATGTACACTGCCTTCCAAAGTTTCAGGCTCTCAGTTTGTCTCTGGCACCTCCAGAGTTACTTAATTTGTTACTGCAATTCCTGAATATGCATGAAAGGAGATAACGGAGGGATTAAGTCATTGATGCAGGGGGTTGCAGTATGACCGGGGTCTAAGCCCTGTGAAATTAGTGGGGTGTCTCCTGTGAACTGCGATAGTCTCTGAACTGCACCTACGGAGGCGGGGGAGGAAAACCTGACATGAACAGATCTCACTTTGCCACCGAGCTCTTCCCCCTCCATACGCGCTGTTGGGGTCCCTCTGTAGAAGATTACGCTGAGGGATAAAAGGATAACCTGCTCCAAGCATCCGTGCTTTGTGATGCTGGAAGGGGTTGATTTAGCATGCTGCCGACAGCCCTGCCCGTCTCACGCTCACGCTTTCAGTGCAGATATGTACTTTAAGCACATTAGTGATCCAAAGAACTTGTTCTCCACTGTAGGGTGGATTTAAACTAAATGAATGCTTATTCTTCCTCCTTATCGGTGTGTAGGAGGATGGAATTGCATAAAAAGTAAGAAGTAAAAAGTAAGAAGCTGCATGCCTAATTTTTTTTTTCCTGGTCCTTGTTGTGTGCCTGGAGATCTGAAAAGTGTCTCCTGCGGTCAGTGAACTTCAAAAACAGGTAAAGTTTTCCACTTTGGTGTGTTTGAAGGAAGACATTGTTCTGGTAACAAAGTTATATCAACCATGTATGTGATGCTGCATTTCTTTCAACTGTCTTCCACCAGCAGAGGACGTAGGCAAAATTTTGTTCCCGCTGGAGCCAATGGGAACTCAGCGATGCTGATTTCAGAACAAGTGAGATTGGGCATGGTGTATGTAGGTTGCAGGCTGAAACAAATGTACATTAAAAAAATTATATATTCATGTATAGAACATAAGTCCAGAGGAGGCCACGAAGATGCTCAGAGGTCTGGAGCACCTCTCCTATGATGCAAGGCTGTAAGAATTGGGTTTGTTCAGCCTGGAGAAGAGAAGGTGCCGGGGAGACCTTATAACACCTTCCAGTACCTGAAGGGGCTACAAGGAAGCTGGGGGGGGCTTTTTACAAGGTCCTGTAGTGACAGGACAAGGGGGAACAGGTTTAAATTGAAAGTGGGGAGGTTTAGATTGGATATCAGGAAGAAGATCTTCCCAGTGAGGGTGGGGAGGCACTGGGACAGGTTGCCCAGAGAAGCTGTGGATGCCCCATCCCTGGAAGTGTCCAAGGCCAGGCTGGATGAGGCTTGGAGCCACCTGGTCTGGGGGAAGGTGTCCCTGCCCATGGCAGGGGGGGTGGAACTAGATGGTCTTTAAGGTCTCTTCCAACCGAAACCATTCTATGTTTCTATGATTCCATAGTTTTTTCCAAGTCTGTGGAATTTCAGTAATTATATTTTCATTATTGAAGTTTCAGCTTAGAAATGTAAATGTGTGCATGTTCCGGGTTCGGACTTGCTATGACTTTTCCCAGTAGGAACTTGCCACTGGCTTTCTGGCACTGATAAAAGCCTACTTGAATGTTCAGTGTCTATAAAACAAGGTCATTGAATTAATGCATTTGAAATAGATCTCACGTAAACCATGAGACATTTATATTAATTTGAAGAATATTAACATTAAAGTATTGCCTTGTAAAGCAATTTAGTTCAATGGTCTGGAGATAGTTGTTAACTAAATTGGGGTAACTCCTGAGAAAACACAAGAGCAATTGAGTTACTCCAGATATATGCGTGTCTGTCTGAGACTAGGATCTGTCTGAAGGCAGATAAAATGTTGTTCCACATTGCTGTAACTTAGTAACTTTGCAAAAATATTAAAGCATAAAGGTTAATACTGTGTAATTCAGCGATTCAGAATACAAGAGGGATGAAATAGGTTTGTTCTAGAAATCACAGTACAGAATTTCTGGGGCTTTGTGCAGAGGAATCATCAGCCATACATTTTCAATAACGGATACTACTTACATTTGTAATACGGCTTCTAGTCCTGTTCATCAGGTGTTATTCAGGACTGTTATGATCACAAAATGTTAAATCCATATTGGTCAGCATCCCGATATAACTTCACCTGTATGTACTTCAGCACTTTGATTTACATTCTCTTTTAGTGTGGTTTTACTTCACTTCTAAGAACTTGTAAGAAGGGTGCCAGCAGCTGAAGGGTCTTTTTTGATCTTCAGAGCAGCTGCACCCACAAAAGCAGATTATAAAACTGCACTGTTGCCAGCAAACACAAAATGCCACAGTGTTGTTAGGAAGGAGTTACTCCCGGGTGAGGGCATTGCAGCCTTCGCACCTCCACCCTGAACGCTTCATCCTGCTTCCAAGAAGAGGGTCTACGCCAGCACGACGCTTTTCTAGGTCACAGGACCAAGCCTGCTCTCGGACAGAAGCAGGTGCAGATAGAGGTGGAAGCCAGGCTGTTTTCCTGGCCCCTTCCTCCTTTCACCCAACAGCTGTCATCCAGGGTGGATCAGGAGGGCCAAATACATTTTAAACCTGTGACATATCTTGCTTTTGGTTTGAACTCTACAACTGCTGGCATGGCTAAACCAGGGCACATGCCCCTTGCTGTGAGCTTCAGGTAAATATAAATAACCATGACAATCTCTTACTCCTTTTATCTTTACTATTCCAAAACCATGGCAAAATGCACAAACTGTACTCAAGCATTTATATAAACTTGTTAATGGTAGCCAAGATACCAAAGCATATTTCTGGTGGAAATGTGTATTGCCAGCATAACCAGTCATGCCTGTGGCTGACTTCTTACTGGAGGAGTGGGACTTGTAGAGGATTCTTGCAGGATGTGGTAGAAGTTTGGTGTGAGGCAGTCCTTAGGCAGTGCTGATCAGATAGCTGCTGAATGAAAGAACTCTGTCTCCCAGTCTGTCTTGTCTTCACTTCAGAGCGAAATAATAAAACATTCTGGAAACTGCAAACCCTAGCAGTTGAACACCCCACTAGATCTGAATCCCTCTGGGAATGTGCTTTGTCTCCTGTCTGTAAGTGCTTGTGCCAGCAGGAGGGGAGGTGGTTGCAAGTAGCCTTCTCTTTCACAGTTGCTGATTTTGATTTTTTTAAAAACTGTTTTCTGTTAACCGAGGGGACGATACTTGTGAAACTACAGTAGAGACGTTGGAGGGGAGCTAGTGTCTAAATACAAATGGAAAATATGAGGAGAATGCTTTCATGCGAGAAGTGTGAAAAGAAAGGTGGAACTTGGGAGCCTTTGCAACTTGTCTATGACTAAAAACTCAGTCTTGCAATGTAAGGAGAACCGAGGCTGTGAGATGCTCAGAGAGGGACTGCGGGAGCGAAAATCAACCCTCACCAGACCACTGAGAGTTTACCAGGAAGTTGCACTCAACAACACAGCCGATAGTGGGCAGTGATTTGAATTTGTGAAGGGGGCAACAAATCCAAAAGGCACCGGGAAGGGCCATAGGGTAGGATGCTAGGTGAAGCTCTAAAGTTTTCAAAACCTAGAAGATAATTCCAAAGGTAAATAGATTAAAAAACCCTGCAGCCTTCCGACGTAATGAGGAGTGTTAGTGAAAACCAAAGTCGACATTTTTGTCAGAGGAGATAATGGGAGCTCCATTAGTGTGGAGGAATTATTCATAGGAGCAGGAGGCAATGATGCAGCAGGAGATGAATAGACTATTTTCTGTCTGAAAGGTAATGCTTTTGGTTGGGTACTAGAGCACAAATCAAGGTATTGCCAGAAAGAGGGATATTATCACCATGAGAAAAGCTAGAAGCAGCAGAAAGTAAACAGATGAGATTCAGGGCTTTCAGCAATACGCTTATCTGTACTCCACGGGTCTTTCTGCAAAGACTTCAGAAAGTAACATTTGGAAATGGTGCAATGTTTAATTGTAACTGGAGAGGGGAATGGGGAACCAACCCAAGATTTGGTCAGAGAAGTGCCAAAGCCCATGTTTTTATCCAAAATCCCATTATTTGGGGAAGCAGGGAGTGAATGTAGGGATGACACAGCTTGTAGCAGGCTGCCGAACACAGAGGTGCTCCCAGAAAAAGAGAAAACGGAGGCAGAGAGACTTTTGTAGGATAACTGTTCCTGGCACACTGGTGTTAGTCCTGCCCCATATTTTTATGTAGCTGTTGCGAATCCTGATTTAGGATCCTGCTG
>NW_010261688.1:0-6601 GCF_000690775.1 Eurypyga helias
AGCAGGACTAGGGAATTGATCGTCCTCCTGTACTGAAAATGGGTGAGGCTGCACCTCAAATCCTGGGTTCAGTTTTGGGCCCCTCACTACAAGACAGACACTGAGGTGCTGGAGCATGTCCAGAGAAGGGCAACGGAGCTGGGGAAGGTTCTGGAGCACAAGTCCTGTGAGGAGCAACTGAGGGAACTGGGCTTGTTCAGCCTGGAGAAGAGGAGGCTCAGGGGAGACCTTATTGCTCTCTACAACTGCCTGAAAGGAGGTTGTAGCCAGGTGGGGGTTGGTCTCTCCTCCCAAGTGACAAACAATAGGACAAGAGGAAACTGCCTCAAATTGCACCCGGCGGGGTTTAGATTGGATATTAGGAAAAATTCTTCACTGACAGGGTTGTCAGGCATTGGAACGGGCTGCCCAGGGAGGTGGTTTAGTCACCATCTCTGGGGGTATTTAAGAGACTGTAGATGTGGCACTCAGGCACACAGTTTAGTGGTGGACTGAGCAGTGCTGGGTTAGCAGTTGAACTTGATGATCTTAAAGGTCTTTTCCAGCCTAAATGACTCTATGAATCTATGAAAATATTAAGTAATGCAAAAAATGGTGTTTTTTTTCCCCATGGTCTTCCTTGCATGACTGTAGAATCTTGTACTTGACATTCAAATTGTTCCATTATACACACGCAGTATAATACAGTATACAGTATCTTGCCATATACATCAGATCTATTTGCAGCTGGAATCCCCCCCGTGTCTTTAAAGAAAATCCTCGCTCTTGTGAGTTTAGGTCAGAATCTTGACCTTCTTTGACTTTCACAGCCATGTCACAACTTTGTGTATTCAAACTTCTGTAACCAAATGCATCTAGAACATTCCATATTATGAATGTAAAAGTAAAGGTGTCTAATGTTAAAAAAGGAAACAGAATAAGAGTTGCTAGAAGTGTTTCCATATGGTAAACAAGTTTCTTTTTCTTTTGTTTTACAAATCACTGTATTGGGAATTCCACAAATACAGATCTGGAATACAGTTCTCAAATACATCATCTGCTGCTAAGAATTTGATTAACTGACTCCCCATTTATTCAATTACTTCATCAATAGCTTGGCATTTTTAAAAGTTAATCTTTTTTATCCATTAGTAATTATTGTTTAATCCATGTCTTGCAATATTCCTAATGGTCAGTTTCATTAATATAATGAAGAACAGCTAAATATCTCTTCTCTAAATGCTATCTATTTTGAATCACAGCTTAGTCCCAAGCATGTCATTGACCAGGATTTTTAATAGTCTCATGGACGACTGATATACACAGGGTAAACAAGACTGTTTTGAATACATGGGTTATTTGGAATTTTTCAATGCTTTTATCATGTTTGCATAAAATTCGATACAGTGGCAGCAAAAATTGCCCAGGGAAATAAAAGGAGAGGGGAAAAAAAAGAAGTAAAGAGCATTCAGTGGATGCTAGGTCAGCAAACAAATGTGTTTATTCCCAACTCTATGACTGAAATGCCCTTGGGCATGGCGCCTTACCCCTTTTTTCCTCTGTTGCTCCACTTCCTTCTTCTTTTGTCTGTTGGACTGGAGGTTTGGCTGGGTGCAGACTGGGGGTGCTACTCAGGATAGCAAAATGGGGTCCTGATCTCTGCTGTGGCCTCTAGGTGTTGCTATAATACAAATAATTAATCAAAGACACGTTTCATAGTGTCCGTGGAGGGAGTTGCCAATTTTTGTCAGACCCATGCTTAATTTTATACAATTAAACCTCTCTCTCTCTCCCTCCTGCTCCTCTCTGCAACTCAAATTTCAGCTTTGCATATTGGACGAATGAACCCGAGCGTGACGAGGAAAGTCGTAGAAAGAGCTTTGACTCCCCTCTAGTTAAAGGTGCTCGTTTTGGGGTGCCTGGGTGTCAGACTCCCGTCCAAGGATGGTCTCTGCTAGAGGAAGCGGCTGTTACCTTCCTGTCTCAGCCCAACCTTCTGCTGCCAGAGTCCATCACCAGGCAGCAAGGACTATGCCACGCCTGTGGTTTAGGGGTACGAACATATGGGTGTGGGTGACCTGGGTCAGGAACCAGTTCTGTTCCCGTGTCTAAGGACATAACTTAGGGCCCCAGACATAATGACAAATCGGGATACTTGTGAGTTTAGTGAGGATAAGCTTTGTCTTGTAGGGTGGAAATTCAGACCCTGGTGTGGGTTGGTCACAAGATCTGCGTGATTGGCTTAGCAGGAGACTACTGTGCAAAACTCGTTGCCATTATCATCAACGATCATAAGATTTGTAGTTTCATTATAAAAAATTAGGCAAAGAAGCGAGAAACAATTTGGAAGAGTTTGCGCCACCTCTTGCTTTCCCATGTTTCCACAGAAGGTGCTGCCGATCCGCAGTACATCATTTGGTGTAACCTCCAGCCAGGCGGTTGCTGCAGAAGAACAGCTCTCGCGGAGGTGTGCCGGAGCCGTCAGTACTTACGGTGACACCCGGAATAGTGGCAGATGCCTCTCAAAACTGCATGTGTTGAAAATGCACTGGTAGCCAAACAGTTTTGTCTGGCAGGGGATAAGTGATCACTCCGGCAAAGCCAAGGCCGAGGAAGGGAAGGGATTGGATGCACATTTAAAGAAAATGCTGCAGGTGCCTGCTGCAGCGACGTCTTACCAGGATTGAGTGGCACTAAGGGGCAGAAGATGGGATCAGATCTCTGTCCTCTTTCTAGCCCGAGACAGGTGCTATGGGACCACGAGCCCTATGGCCGACCCCTCCCGCCCTTGTGGCCATCATCACCTGTGAGTTAATTACAACCCCTTCCTGGCATGGGAGAGAACAATGAGGGGCCGGGAGTCTCCCCACTCTGCTCTGTACGTCGTTCAACCTCTGGGACAACCGTGGTCCAGCTCTCGATATCTAGTGGAGACTGTGTAACCAGACACCGCAGGTCTTACTGTATTGATACAAAAGCTGTTTTAATTAAAAGACTAGCCATTAAATCGCCAGTGTTCTTAAGCATGCTTCACCAATTTTTCCACTTTTAAGACTCGAGTAGACAATTTTTTTAATGTTTTATAAAGGATAAAAAATTCACATCAGATTTTAACAGAATTAAGCATACTTATTCAACACACATGGGGCCTCTGAAAAAAATGTTATTCAATTTAATAATTTTAATTTACATTGGATATGTACAAGAGCATTTCTTTCAACCCACAGGTTAACACCACCGACAAAAAAAAAAAGAAAAAAAAAAGTGCTGCGGTTAGCGGAGTGAAGAAACTCTTGAAACACTGTTGTCTGAAATAAAAGCAAGGCACTCTCCCTTAACACCTGATATATTCCTGAATTCTGCCTCGGCAAAGGCATGTTCACACTGAGAGAGCTCTAAGGAAAGGAGTAGATGTATTCTGCGCTAACTTTTTCTTTCACCACTGTGACCTGTCACTGGCTGTAGTCTAGGATGAGCCTGCGTATCGAAGCTGACGTGAAGGACAATTCCACAGATGACGGGGTTCGGGAGAGTATCACAGTTAAGACTATCCATGGAAGACTGGAGGACACCAGCTACATGAAATCTCACACGGGGCTCTGGACCTGCTACCTCCCACTCACATTCCACTTAATAAATAAACCTTGCTCGACAAAAAAGCGATTTGACTGTACTATGCTGATTCGCCTGAAAATCCTCTGTGAGGGCCCGCTCGCAGGAAGCGCCGGCGAGCCCTCGTCTGGCTGGTGCTCAGCACCTGGCAGGATCTGTCCCTAGATAAAAGTCATTCCTCAAGGGACCTTGTGTCTTACACAAGGAGACAAAAGTCAACACACTTCTGGACTGTGTGGCTGGATGTTTCTGTCTGCGCACATGTGTGTGAGCGTGTATATATATATACGTATATATATATATTTAGTATATACAAAAGCAAATTCAGTCAAAATATATTTGTCTTGCTGGTCAGGCTTGTTACAGCAACCTACAAGAAACATTAGCTTCTCTGATATTTAATTATGCTATTATGTTTGCACATAAGCTTAAAAGTCAATACAAAAAGCAATACTTTCCCAAATATTATCTGCAGGTAAACCGGAAATATTAACTATAGTGATTAGAAGTCTGTTTCCCTATTGACACTACTATAAATCTTGATATAAGAATAATTTTTTCATAAAAGCACATCCAAACATAGTAAGTGATAAAATACCAGATTACTATTTGAAAACCATACAGTGACTCGATATCTGGGTTATCCTTTGCAGCAATTAGGCAATTCATTTGGCATCTGTTTGATTGTATAATTTAATTTCCATATAAACAGCATAGTTTAAAAAAAGACAAAAGCTAGAATGTTTAAAGCTAACAAAAGATACAGTGACATCAGGTTGACATTCAAAAATTTCCTTAGCAAAATGACCAACAAAAGTTCGACTTAATACAGTGCATATAAACTTTTTTTAGAACTAAACTTTTTTAAATATTATTTGAATTTAGCAAAACATGAGCAAGATTTTCATATCAAAGTGCTAAACAGTACTGCCTTAGAAGTCACTGCAAATAGACTGTAAAATAACTCTGCTTGTGATTTGACAGATATTCTATATACAAATGGTTAATAAAAAGACACGCGCGCGCACACACGCACACAAACACAGGTATATACATATATATATATACACATTATATATATGTATATAGTTTTCCAACTGGTGCATCTGAGTCAGTGTGAACACCCCATTTCGTTATCGTGTGTAACAGGGCTCCCATGAGCTGGCAGTCATTGCAATAAATACAGGCAAAGCCATTACAATATACCATGCATACAAACGTTTATACAAATAAAGACACTATGCAACAAATTATTTCATATTAATATGGCATCAACAGTATAAACATACAAAAAGGAGTACGAACACGGAATGTTTAAACGCAGCCCACTATGCCCTTCCTAGCACTTACATTCATACTATTTTACAAGACTTGCTTGTTCTTGAAAACCACCTTCTGTCCGTTTACTAACCAGCCGCTTGCGTTAGGAGTCTCAAACCGAACTGTCCCTGATGCTGACCCCGTATGCTCCAATCGCTACTTACTCGGGTTTCCTCAGCTAAGGAACAACTGAGCCACAATTGCTCCCGGGTCTTCCGCTTACATGTGTCGATAAGTCGCGCTACATGGAATCAAGTTGGGAAAACTCGGTCAGCTAAGTTAGTGCATGTAATTTTCTCACTCGATTTCTTCCGCTTGTTGTCATAGTAAAATAAATTAGTTAATAAACGAGACTTGGTAAGACAGCACTTTAAAAAATTGCACTTGAACGTGGGAGCTAACAGCCATTGTCATTTTGCTATATTCGATTCGTATGAAATGTTCGATTGAATGTACTTTGCTAAAAAAGTGATTTTTTTTTTTGTCGTTGAGATTGTGCTGATGTATGTGCCCTTGACGCGCAAGAAGTATGCTAAAGGTATCCTCACAAAACACACACTACCCTGGCAAACAACTAGTTGCTGTTCTTGTTCTCAAACACAGCTTCTACAACTTTGCTCCTCATATAGCATGAGGTGTTAAACAACGGATTGAAAACAGTCATGTTAACCTTTTACTGCTGCTGGGATAGCATTGTCCAAAAGTGCCATATTAGCCATTTAAAAAAACCCAAATCACACAAAAGAAAACAAAGAACACAGCCCCAAACCAGGAAGCCAGTAAGCTTTGGGCCTCAGGTTGTAAGGACAAAGCGCCAGAAAAGACCTCACTTTAGACCTGGAGCTGCTTTTCCGTTAAGCGAGGGCAGAAACGTTAGCTGTAAGTCACGATCCGTTTGCCCGCTCCGTCGGGCATTTGCCTTTCAGGAGGGCGGTTTGACTCAGAAGGGTAAGGTGTCCAGGAAGAGCCTGTCGATAATGGAAGGGGCTGGCACCAAATCTTCCAGTTTCAGGTAAAAGATGCGCTGCAGTCCCAGTGTGCAGAGAGAACGCAAGTCGGCCAGAACACCCAGTACCTTCGGCTCTGCAGACTCAAGCGGTTGTCCTTTGTTTTGGCAACTGAAAGTTAAGTGATCTTTCAAACTGCTTGTGATCTTGTTGCATAGCTCTTCCACTTTCTTTGGTTCTTTTAATCCATGTCGTTCTGTAAAAGCGAGAGGGAAACCACATCAGCGTCCCTGCCACACAGCGCGAGAACTCGTTCTCTTTGGTGCCACCCAAATCCACGCTCTGGGACCGGGAGCAAAAAACGCTCTGAAAGTGTAAGATTCCTCAGAGCGGTTGGGGCTGTACGATGTCCGTTAACCTCTCTGCCGCGCAAAACAAGAGGTGGCACGAGTCCCTTCCTCTTTAGCTGCTAAAATAGGCAGCAGAGATGCTCGACTACGACTGACATTCTAGGACAAGGAGTCCGAGCATCCTGCATAGCTCGCATAATTTTCATGATATGAGACCGAATTAATTGGGTGATTTTCCAGCAAAACTATCACAGGAGGTGTTTTGGAGATTTCCGTGCTTCCCCGCCAGTTGTGAATGCTCAATAACTATGGCAACCATTATTTATTCAGTGAATTCAAGTGGCGATCGATATCCTTAGCCAGCTCCATCAGCACTGGGCCTAGAATTCCAGC
>NW_010261688.1:6632-10007 GCF_000690775.1 Eurypyga helias
CTCTTATGAGAAACTAAAGGCACCTTACCACCCTTTGTTATTTTCATCAGCTGCTGCTTTTTAGATTATTCATCTTTAAAAGGGCTAAGATAAAAGAAGCCCAAAAGTTAACTCTTTTGCTCTGAGTGAGCAATGCCTGAAGTGAGAAGGCAGCTGTGTTACCCATCACCGAAACCTCAGCATTCCTAAAGGAAAGGGGAGCTGGGGTTTGTCCCCCTTCGAACAGCCTTTTGAAATGCTACAGCCACGTTAAACGCACCGGCAGTTCCTTAAGCGTAAGCAGAATGAATCAGGTTTGTGCTTCATTAAAAGCAGGCTCTTCACTGGTACAGGGGGAAAGATAATTCTGTGCTGCTTGCTGTCAAGATTTGGTGGATAAATTCACATAACATTTCAGAACGAGTAATTTTGTGATGTTTTGATTTGCCTTTGACTTTAAAATTCACAGGTAAAGTAAGAAACTGGCTTAATAGCAGAGCCACAATCATTTACACATGGAGTAGAATAATACCGGACAGGGCAGCCTAAGAAAATGCAGCTTACATTAATTTTAACCAACTAGGCATAGAAAAACCGTGACAGCAGCAGACAAGGAGTGATTGTGGCAGTTCTTGTGTTTGATGCATTTGAAGCCGCCTGCCTTCCCTCGCCCTCTCCCCTGTCCCTGGCAGCCATGTGCCATACTGTGCCCGCTGCCCTCCCAGCCTTGTTCCTCAGCTCCGGGAGGAGCGGGCAATAGGTATTTTCTCTGCCCGTCCCCTAAGGAACAGTGAAAAGAGTGCAGTTTTCTTTACTTCCAGAGGCAGGCGTAAGGTCTGCGCCAGGCACGCGCGTATGGACTCCTCGCTGCCTCCCCGCACTGCCTGTTTCGGCTGGATGTTCTTGACAAACCAGTAAAACAGACGGGTTCAATGAAGGCAGTCAGAAATGTAAAGCTCCGATTTTCCACTGATATTTCCTCATTTTACACTTTTTTTCAGCTCTGTTTGATGAGGCAGAGCTAGCTCCCGAAGAACACGAGCTTGGGGTCAGAATCGTACACCTCTGGCCAGGAGCCACCGTGCTCTGTCACTTAAGTACCGTCAGCCTGCCCTGTTGCTTCAGAGCGTCACCCATCCCAGTAGTAAACATCTGCTTTGGACAGCTTTTTCACCTTGCAGTAATTAAAACCCCGAGGTATCCTAAGCGCCTTGTTTACAATAAAACACGAGGAGACAATGAATATTTCAAGCCTTCCCAGTAAATGGTGGATAGTGTAATTATGTGAGCCTCAACTGCACAGGTCACGGAGAGTAAATACTTAGGCAGATCCTGCCGTTAAAAATCTCGGCAGATAAGCATGTTTTACAGATTAAAAAAAGCCACAGGATGGGTTGGTTTTTTTACCACTGGCCTACAGAAGGAATCTACAGGACATTAAATTAATCTTGCAGTCTTTGAAGAGTTTTAATCTCTTCTGAGGTTGTTTCCTGGCCGCGTAAGTGAAGGTATCTTCACAGATCTGGGGAGATGAAATGGTAGAATGGATCTAAAACCTGACTACAAATTAGCAGAGCACATTTTTAAACCAATGCCTCAGTAGGTGCATACCTTGCTGCGGAGTATGGGAAATCATCTCTGGCTCTGGAGCACACACCAGTCATGTTAACGTTTCCAGCCAGAACTAAACAGCCTTTGTCTCACACTGACAAGTTCAGAAGGTTTCATGAACCAACCGTGTCTTTGGTGGCTAGCCATGAAACGTACCGATGCAAAATATGATATTAGTAGCCTTACTTGAAATAACAAAATCAGGGAAATTCAGAATTAAGAGATATCCCGTCCTTAGCCGCTCTCTGGTGCTACAATATTAAAGCCGACTCTGCTAAACCCGGCTGTCCCCTCCTGCTGGAACTGCCACGCAGCGGCCTTTGCTACTTGCAAGACCCTACAAAGGTGATTCCCCGTGGCTGGAACTGCCTCAGTGGAAGAAGGGGTTTCCAGTCTCCAGTCCCTAAGGCATCCCTCACGGACCCATGGAAAGTCAAGGCCATCTGTGTGGAAGCCACCCCACTAGTAAAGGGCGCTGCATGCACTGAGACTGCCATCGCCGCCACTGGTGTTAGCATCCAGCTAGTTCCTGGGGAAGGTACCAGTGTAAGAAACAGCTCCTCTCTTCAGTACACTTGAGGAGCCTTGGGTCTGATTTACTCAAAGATTTAAATTTAATAGGGTTCAAATAGCAGGAAACACATTTTCTTGCCTTTTCCACACGACCAGTCTCAAAAGACTCAAAAAAAGACCCACAGTATTTCTTCCTTAACTGAAAGGGAGCAGCACGAGGCACCTCCACATCCCAGCCAGTGGTTTAGCCACTGGATTATAACCATGACAGGCTGCTGAATGACAGCACAGTATTGCTGCTCGGATAGAGATCCTGGTTGTAAAATACGTCACATGGATGTGGTTCCACCACCACTGCACTTGTCTGGTTCTACCACCACTGTACTTTGCTCGGTTTCATAATCCAAACGTTGATTGTAATGGAAATGCCTTTAAATTGTAGTAACCCCGGGTTTGAGTTGCACGTTATAGGAATTACCAGAGCAGGAACCACCCGCACTGATGGGGGAGCAGCCTTACGAGAAACAGCGCAAGTGCAGCAGCGACCCAAACTGAGCTGGCAACACCACACAGCCCCCCCCCTTCCGCTCCTGATGACACCCAGAACAGATGGAGCCCCAAGTCATGAGCTAAATGAACTTAATGGATATTTTGTGGATGTTTATGGACATCTTAAAGACATTTTACAGGGGTGGTCCATAGACTGAAGGAATGATACCTGTGTGTTATGTCAAAGGATGGGAAGGGGGGATGGTTAATGGTTATCTCGGATAGCGTGGCACCTGAGCGTGAGGTGAGTGGTATGGAATAAGGGCTGGAAAATGTGCTGGGTTTGGCTGGGATAGGGTTAATTTTCTTCACAGCAGCTGGTATGGGGCTGTGTTTTGGATTTGTGCTGGATACAGTGTTGATAACACAGGGATGTTTTGGTTACTGCTGAGCAGTGCTGACACAGAGTCAAGGCCTTTTCTGCCTCTCAACCCACCCCACAGGTGAGTGGGCTGGGGGTGCACAAGAAGAAGGAAGGGGGATGTTTGCAGTGATGGTGTTTGTCTTCCCAAGTAACCATTACGCGAGATGGATCCCTGCTTTCCTGGAGACAGCTGAACACCTGCCTGATGGCGGGAAGTGGTGAATGAATTCCTTGTTTTGCTCTGGTTGTGCACACGGCTTTTGCTTTCCCCACTGAACTGCCTTCATCTCAGCCCACGAGTTTTCTCACTTGTACCCTTCCAGTTCTCTCCCTAGTCTCACTGGGATGAGTGAGCGAGC
>NW_010261688.1:10088-30845 GCF_000690775.1 Eurypyga helias
TGTGCTAAATGTGTGCACCGGCGCTGAAGCGAACGGCCTCTAATCATTCGCCATCTTCCACAGCATATTCTTACCCACACAGGAGCGATAAGGCTAAGCTTTATCCCAGGGACGGCTAGTCAAAACCAACAGATTTTCTTTAACTGATTGAGGAGGTGTGTAAATATTATTGTATTCAGGCTCTTATAATGACAATTAAAAAGGTACCAGGTAAAGTCAGCATAGGATTTCTCAGCCTTATCTTTTAGGATGCACTTGATTTTTGCAAGAAAAATGGATTTGTGGCAAAGATGCTCTCCATAAGCACGTCAAAATGACTCACTGGAAGTCTTGCTTCCAAAGTTCTGCAAACTTAGAAGCTCATCCTGGCAAACTGAACACAGGCACGTATTTTACACCTTTCTTCTTTTCCCAGGAATCTCAATGCAATCCTGTGCTACAGCTACGCTGATCAGCAAGAAGTTGATAGGAAGAAAGCAAAAGAGCAGGAAAACCCATCACCAGCTGTGCTAGTACTTCTGTCCCTAATCCCTGACGCGAGGTGGGTGACACTAGGGTGAGGCAGACCGAGTGCTGCCTTCATGAGACAGCAAGTGTTCAAAGATGCTGTGCTGAAAGACAAGTGTTCAAAGACGGCAAGAGCGCAAGCGTTCAAAGACACTGAGCACCATAAAGACCCTTGGGCTCGGCGCTCTGCCTCGGGGTGGGTCAGTTGTAGCCTTAATTCATTCTGAGGTGTCACTCCAGCCGGAAATGGAGCACGTTTACAATGCAGACTTAAAATAGGCTTCTTGATTGTCTCAGTTTCAATATAGTTCTGTGATTTTCTCTTCCCCCTTCACAATCCTCTTCCCCTTCTATAACTCAAATAAACGCGAGGCTCGGTTGCCTACGGCTTTCTGCTTTTCTCGTGCGCGCGGCAAGACTGCAACTTGGCAGCTCCAAGAGTATCCTGTCCTGTTGCCATCCGGCCCGTTTTCATCCTGCCTAACCTTCAGGCACTTTGCAAGGGTGCCCAAGCCAGGAGCACAGACTTCTTGAGCTCCTCCTAACCTCAGTGGAAAGATGGGCATTTTTAGAAGAGGACTTGGGTTTTAGGTGAGTGAATCCTCTTCTGGAGGAGCCCTGTTTCTCTCCCATCAGCTGTGCAAGGTACCTAAAGCCAGGTGGGCACACAGGACATCCCAGTTTTCTCCCTGCTTTAAGAAAACCACAACGTGGCACAGAAGCCGCTGTAGGAAGTTGCTGTGGGAGGAAAGAGTTCTTGCCTCAGCAAAAGGGTGGGAGGGGAGAAGGGGGAGTAAGTACTTTGCTTCGACGCTGACAGTATTTCCCTCAGCAAAGTGGCGGGGGGAAGGCAGACAATGCAATCTGGAGGTTTTTTTTTTTTTTATAACTGGCTCTCCTACACTCCTCCAGTCTGCCACCTGCTCCTATGTAGACCCAGCACGCGAAGCACCCACTCCGGAGGATCCTGGCAACAGGACTGAAGGATATCTGCTGCTGAAGAGTAAGTGAACCTCGCTTCTGTAGGGAAGTCGGACAAATTCATGTTCTGAAGGGAACTGCAGCAGCCAGACCCTTTTTAGCCACACCAGACTCCTTACTATTTCTTGGTATGACTGATGGTGCTAAAAATTGTGTTTGTAAACTGGAACAGAAAGCCCAACAGCAGGAAAACAAACACAAACTCTTAATTAATTGAAACCTCACAATATTCTTCAATGTTCTGGTGCCAGTCTAACAAAGCATTAAGAGTGTGAATAAGCCCAATATATACAGTGGCTCTGGGCTGGTCTGTAACACCCTTAAAATAAAACATATGCCGAAAGAGCTTGGCTGAATGAGGGCTAGAATGCTCTGTACTCGGCAGCATCCCACTGAGAGTGTCAAGTGGGCAAAACAATAATAGTTTGATGTGGATAGGGAAAGGAAGAGGCAAAGAGGAAAAGAGAATCAACAAGAGAGAGAAGAGAAAAAACCCACTAGCAGCTTTAGAGCAGGCCAACATTTGAGGCTAAATCAGTGTGCGCCCTCAAGATGATCTGCATTGGAGACTCCATCTCTACATTTTGACACCGTTGGAAAGACCGTAAAGTGCAGCAGTACAAATGGCTATTTGGGAAGTTAAGGAGGCATTTTCAAGAATAGGCTGAGCTGATACCTGGTCAACTCTGCAAAGCTTCATCATCAATGCTCTCCAGTCCAGGATGGAGTGGTTGTGCAGGAACACTTGTGACCCACGCAACAGGCTACCCTGACAGAAATCATCCGTGTGCAAATAAGGACAGAACTTGTCCCAAGATGACCAGCCTTTTCTTTCCATGCTGGCACCCTTCTTTGGCTCATTAGATTCTACATCCCAACAGAGTAAGTGATCCAAAGAAAAGTAACAAGACAGAGCTAATTTCTTGCTTTCATGGGGATGTGGGGTGTCATGTGTTGTTTCCTAAGTACTTTCTCCTGGCTGATGCTTAGAGCGATGCCGATGTGAGCTGGAGGAAGTTGTGTCCTGCCCTCCTTAACCAACCAAAGGAAGTAGAAAAAGAGAAGAGAGACAGAGAGAGGAAGATCCTAAAGGAGTGCCTTAAAGAAAAAAGATGTGTTTTGGCATTGCAGAGTTTTAAGTTAGCTGTTTGCAAGCCCCCCCCCCAATAAACCAGATGTCACTTCTTTCATTCTGGGTGCTCTTTCAGGCTGATGTCTTATCTGAAAGGACTTGAAAATTCAGCAGCAATCCAACAGGATGATTTCCCTTCTAAGCAACATGCTGCAAATTCCCAGGGAACATAAAATAAACAGAAAAGGCACACATATATGGACTTTCTAATGGACTCTACAACGCAAAGTATTACAAAATATTTTCCTGTTTATTTTATGTTGTGCATACCTGTAGTTTTACTCAGAGCAAGCAGTGAATTAGCGAGTATTGTGATACTGACTAGGTCTCCTACCATTCTCTTCAAAATAACGAAACAGAACTAACGGTCATATGCACCTATAACCATGCATCCTACGCTGTGACCTGCAGCTGTGTTTGAGGTAGGACAGGGAGCTTTGCAGATGCAAACACGTCAGCAGGACTAGTTAAAGGGCACTGGAACTACCGGGGCTGCTACTGGGGAGCCAATTTGACATCCCGAAATGAGAGAACAGCCTTCAGTATCCTGGGACACTGGGAACAGTGGAATGTCTTTTAGTCTCCAATGCTATTTTTTACATGTATTCCCTCTTCCTTCACTGGGAGAGAGATATTAGTTCTCCCTGTCACTCCTGCAGAACAGAGAGAGAACATGGGGAAGAGAGCAGCGACTGCTCTCACTTTTCTCCTTCAGCGATACTGCCAATGACCAGGATACAAGAGGGTTTGTTCTCTAAGAGCACGTCTTTGTTTGGGCTATGGAGAGCACTCGTGAAATCAAGAAGAACAAACAGGTCATTGTTCCCAGGAGCGTTTTTCTTTACCTGGAGAAACCATTCTTGAATTTGATGCTACCTAAGATGCTGTATAGTATTAAACCAAGCTATGGCTAGTTTAGAACACTGGCCTGTTGCCTTTTTCTTTTTTTTGGCTGAACAATCAAGTCATGAAAATTTGACTAATGCAAAATAAGAACTGGAGCAATTTCTGTAATAATGAGGAAAATCTTGCTCAAGCCAGCATTTCGGTTTTGCAGTCTTGCTAATAAAAGCCAACAACTAGATTCACAAACCAGAGCTCTCCTGCTCCTTCCTATCTTGCAGCCCAATGACATGGATATCCATCTGGGAGATAGGAGATTCATGGTCAGATTCCCTTCCTGTTGGAAGCAGACCAGAGACTGCGCCTTGGGTGTCCCTCTGAGCACCAGCTTGTCCCCAGATCATCACATACAACAGCCATTGAGTGATACTCAGTAGTCGGATAGCCTGTGTTCCTGGAAAAGGTCACTCTCTCTCGCTCTGACTTACAAAAAGGGCTTGAACCAGGGTCTGCTAACTGGCCATTGCCTCCAACAGTCCATCACAGGAGTACCTTCTCCAGAGATAGAGAATGACACCTTAATCACCCACCTACATCTAAGACAAACCTCAAAACAATGCTTAAAAGTGTTCAACGGGTTCCAGATTTCCAAAATCTATCTTTATTATTTTTTCTCTTCTGGTGGTACTAGCTGAAAACCAGCACATGGCTTGTCACACCCAAACTGTAGGGAGAAGACAAGAAGGCATTTCTCATGGGATGCCATACCAGAGGCAAATCTCAAGTCTTTCCTGAATATAAGATTCCAACATACTATCACTGAGAGAGTCTCAAAAGAACCCTGCGCACCAGCATTTTGTGCTGTAGTGCTCTCTTAGCCATGATTTCTGATTTCCTCTTTCTTTTTTTTTTTCAATATTGTTCATCATTGTGCAATACCATCCATTTTCAGGTGACCACATTTCTGCCTGAGTCCCTAAGTTAAAGATCTGAAAAGATCTGGAGATCTGAAACCTGTGAATATATCACTAGGCACAGGAGCTTCAGCCTAATTCAGGTTGGATGAAAGTATACTCTGTCCTTAACAGCAAATCAGCAGAGATATACTGGCCTCATGAAATGAAAGAATAAGCAGAAAACTACATTGATTTTAAGCATCATCTCATGCAGGTGAGAAAATCAAGAAAAGCTTGACAAAACCTGAAAACCTTAAAGCTTTTATGGCCAGAAATGCTCTCCTTCTAAAGGCAACAGTTACTTCCATTTGTTTAGAAACTTTGGGAAGACCAGCACAATATAGCCAACTCCAGAAAGGGTTAGTATCAAGGAAAGGAAGGAATGTGGCATGTTATCAATTAAAAGTTATTTCTGTTAAATAGGGTGACCTGAGCCAGCCACCGGACAACTTTGACTCGCTAGGTAAGGGCAAGCAGAGTCCAACTGAACAAAGAATTATCATGTTAAAACAGGGCAGGAGTTTGTAAGAAGAACGACTTTTCTCTGTATACAGCAGCTTTTTCTGCATTCACTTAGACACTTGCTGGAGATCCTGTTCATCAACCTGCATCCCCTCGGTCTCCAGGAAGATAATCAAGAACAAGCCATCTGTGTCTAGCTCAAAAAGATGTATCTAATATATAGTAAATAATCTAAATCAATCATATGTGCGCATATATGTGAGTGTATATGCCTCTATGTAAATAGATACGGACACAGCACCTGTCCTTGATTTATAGATATCTAAATGTATACGCATACATATGTACATTATATATGTGCATAGGCAAGTATATACATATATATATTTATAATATGTATAAATGTAAGTACAGGTGAACACATGTTGGTTCAATGTTTACATATAGGAGTAAAAAAATTAGTTGGTAGTGTTCTTTCTCTCTTTAACCTGTCACTCATTTTGAAAATTTTTCATACAGAATGAAACAGCTATAATGAGTTCACCGATTCACAGATTCACAGAGTGGCAGGAAGGGTTGGAAGGGAGCTCTAGAGATCATTTAGTCCAACCCCACTGCCGGAGCAGGATCACCTAGAACAGAGTTATTCTGGACTTCAGCGTTTTATCAAAGAAACTAGAATCTGGACCTTAAAACACCCTTCCCAACAGCACAAGAAATGAACAGAAGTTAATCAAAAGCCTGAAAAAATTTTCTTAAGAAACAAAGAGTTACACTTACACACTAACCCTTCACCAAAATGCAGGAGGGGAAGCGTACCATGCAAACTCTGAAGCCAAATCTTGGCCCCACACATGTCAGCGGGAATTGGCCAATTTTAGGTTTTATGTTTGCCATTGAGTGTTTGATCTCAGTGTTTCCCTAGCATCATCTCATCCAAGCAAAATGAAGCCTGTAGCTGATATTGTTGAGGCTACCACCTGCAAACTGGTGGATGCCTGAAATGCAGAAGGAAATCAATATCCATCCCAGTGGAGCTTCTAGCATCCCTGGGAGGATCCTGCTGCAGGCACACTGAAGCCCTGTCTCACACTGAGGACACAGCTGCACCTTTATACTACCAGCTTTTCTGCCATGAGTGTGAGGCCCTCTGCAGAGATGGCTGCTGCTCTGAATTCTGCTGCATGGTTGTCAGACATGCATGCTCCCAACCCTTCCTGCTTCCACCAGCCATGCCTCTTCAATTGCAAGCAGCCCAAGGTACGCAGCATGTACTTCAAGGGGCTTTGTTGTTTCAGGAGTGAGAAAATTACACTTATAAGGTTGTGCTGCCCTGTTTTGTACGTACTGGCCAGATATGGCTGATTCTGACATTACTGTCCTGCTGCCTGCCCCGTCAGACAGAAGGGGTGATATGGTCATAAGCACACCCCAAAACTTGTAAAACTGCAGAAGAGGTTTTTTTCTTGCTATTCTCCCATTTTCTCTCTCAAAAAAGCAGTACACTGAATACCTGCAGTACCTTGGCTACCAGAAGCAGCCTGCTTGCCCTCGTGAAGCACTCTTTCTGGTCTTGCTGGAGATGAGCTACACTAGCTGTACAGCTTCCAGCTCTCAAGCTACCTCAGCATTAGTATTCCTACACAGAAGACCCAGCTCTGGTCACTGCACTAGGCCTTTCTGGGAATTCAGCATGTATTTTGAACATTTTGTAGGAGTTTGCTTTTTAGAGCCTAATCCAAGAAAACAATGAAAACGTGAAGAAATAGAGTTGGATTATATCTTGACAGGGGTATCTGATAGCCTAATGTTAGTCCACAATGTCACTATGGTCATTACAATGCTTAAAAATCATACTCACTTTACCCTGAATACAGCTAAGTTAAAGGAAATTGCTTGAACCCACATTAAAGCAAAGCACTGGAGTCTGAAGCTTTCTATTAACAAAGGAGCACTTACCTGTAATCATAGTTAGAGCTGATAAACTTGCTAAGGCTGGGATATCAAGGTTAAGGCTCTTTAAGTTTAAGGAAAAGTCTTTAATAGAGTCGAGCCACTCCCCAAATCCACGAAGGCACTGAAGTCTATGAAGCACGAGTCCATTGCAGAATACAAACTTATCCTCAGCAGTGTCAGACCTCAAATAAAAATAATTGAAAAAATTACAAATGCATCTTCTACTTCACTGCAAAATGCATAACCAGTATTGAAGTGTCTGTCATTTAAAATCCAAGGCGTATTATCCTGAGACATATGTGGGCATTCACGTTTGACAATATGCTTCTCCCTTGGGGCCAAAGTACAACAAACAAGCTTCTATGATTGCTTACTTGGTAGAGTTATAAGCCTGAGGTTAGCTGTAGCATGTGGTGTAGACCGTCTAATTAGTTAAGATTTTGGTCCTGCCCAAAGGCATAAACAGAGAAGACATTTTACATTAAATACTGTATGTTTGAACCAAAGGAATACTAAGTGAGTGCGTTTTGAAATACAAAACCAATAAAAATTGGAGAAAGAAGAGATTCTGCAACTCGGCATTTACTTAGTCTCATCTGCATTTTTCAGGTTGTAAAAAATGATGAGGAAAAAACAATGGAAAATACATTCAACAGTGTACCACCATACAGAGAACATCATCAACTCTCTTTTAGGAAAACGTGCCTGTAAGAGAGATCTTACAGCCAAGCTCCTCTCCTCTCCTTCCCCTCCCCATTGCCAATACCCCTGTTAAAAACCACATGCGAAGGTCATTTTCAACCTAAAGAAACAAGGGCATAATTCAAATCACCAGTTTTCCCCAGTCCCTGAAAGTGGTTTTGGTAGTGTCTTAACTAGGGCCAGACTGACAAATAGCATCTCACTGTAATAAAAGACTTGGTATTACGAAGAAAAACAATCTGAAAAAGATCTTAAAGCTTTTTCATCCCTTTCAAAAACAGACGACAAAGATGTGCATGCACAAAAGAAGGGGGGGGGGGAAAGAAAATCTTTCCCAGTGAAGATGCCTTTCTTTAGTTTATGCTGTAGAGTATGAAGTGAACTCACTCAAATAGTACCTGTGGGTCAATTTCGATCACTGTGGAAGCAGGGGATGGGGTATATGACATAAAAAGGCACATCGGCGAGACCTATGGTCTCTTTTCAAACTGCTTTCTTATTTTCTTCTGCAGCGTGAAACAAGTTAAACAGCATATTATGCAGACATTGCTGACGTTTGGTGGGTTTTTGGGTAGAGCTGACGATTTTCAAAGATAATGCCATATTTATTCCTTCACAATATTTAGATGTATGATTTTCCACATCAGCTTAAGAGGAAATGAAATAAATAGTTACCTGATGGAGAGTCTTAGTACAAACAGCTCCAAAAAAGCTGATTCTATGAGTAATGTCTGATCTTCTTTTGGGAGGTCAGTAAATCCTGGGATTTTTTCTGCCCAGCCTCTAGTTATGTCAATGGAGGCAGTCAGAAGGTTATAGAACTGTTGTACATGTTCTGCATCTGTGCCTGCAGCAGCCTGGTCAGTGGAACAGTACTAAAAGGAAAGCCACAGAAAGCAACGTTACACGCATTTAAGGGCATCCGGTGAAACATGCGGCATTACTTGCCCCACCGTATTTTCCTTCTGTGGCAAAGCTGGTATTATTGTCGAAGACATAATAAGTAGGTCCGCGTCTATCTACCTATTTGGCTACCTACAGGCCTTGTGCTATTCAGATGTATATTGCAAAAGTATTTCCACACGCATAGGAATCATTTCAAATTTATAAATAAAATATAATACTTAACCACATTTTACAAGTACCTATATGCTATTAGTAAACAGAAACCTGCTGGGTAGGATAATTTCCATCACGCCAGAAGAGGAATGCTGTTTAACTTACTACACTTAAACACCTTTCCCATTGATGCATTTGCCTCAGTATGCCTAAACCACAGATTTCTTCCAAAGCCTCTCAAACTGCATTTTATCTGACAGTGATAGAGACATGTAAGATAAATCACGTTTTATCTGACACATGCAGCATTGCTTCATTTAAATACAGGATTGGTTCAAAGTAAACCAGCTGCCCGGTATCACCTCGTATCCTTCAAAGAGAAGCATTTAAGGTTCAGGAGACCCTATTATCCTGCTTAGGCGGCCATAAGTCTTCCAGACAGCCATTCGACAGGCTCAGCTTCCGCCTGACCTTCTGACAGCTCCCTCCCGCTATGTCCTGCTTCCTCATCAGTGGATCCCTGTCACTCCCGTGACACTGCTCTCTCTCTCTCAACAGAAAATACAACCAGAGCTTTTGTGGCTTAGTCCGATTCTGTGCTTGAAAAGCGCCGCTGGTTTTCTGAGCAGGAACTGAATAATTTGGGATTTATTGTAACAACATCCTCACCATGAGACATCTGGCGGGTTATTTCTGGGAGAGACTTCATACCCTCTCGCTCTCTCTGGGACTCAGCCAAGGGAAGGTCGGAACAGTCTCCATGGTTGAAATAAGTGTGCGCGCCCTTTGGAAGAAACTTTCCTCATGCAGTTAGGGCTTGAGTCCATCAACCTAAAGGTCTCTCTAGCAACTCCCCAAGCCAGAGTGGAAGCAGGAAGACTCACATCTCTTTCCCAATCAATAGCAGTGGGCTGGCAGCCTGGGAGCACCTTATTACAGGCATGCCACTTGGGCTGCAGGTATCACCCAAGTTGCTAACTGCAACCCAAAAGTCATAGAATCACAGAATCACAGAATGGTTTGGGTTGGAAGGGACCTTAAAGACCATCTAGTTCCAACCCCCCTGCCATGGGCAGGGACACCTTCCACTAGACCAGGTTGCTCAAAGCCTCATCCAGCCTGGCCTTCAAGTCACCTCTGTGCAGGAGAGCAGAGGGGCAGCAAGCAGAACTTCTCGGGTAGGTGCCCTGTTCTCTGCCTGTCCCAGTTGGAGCTGGTTTCTGTTGGTAGGTCAAGGATGAAGGACACTGTCAGAGTTGCTGACTGGAGAACCATAGCAATCCTAGAGACCTCTAGCCCTATCGGGCATACCAATGCCAGTCCTGAATGACCCTGTCCTGCTTACCCAACACTAACTGCCCTAAGTTTCGCATGGAAAGCTCCAGCTTACATCCCTAGTCAGCTGGTGAAACACATGCGAGCCCGCTTATAAAGTTCATGTGGAGACAAATTCTGCCCAGCTACCCCAAAGGATCCTGTGATAGTGAAGCAGGTAGATGCCAAAACACAGAGAGGATGGTGAGCAGCGGTGGAAAAATCTGTCTGCTGCATCATTGCTGTGTTCAGCCCCCCATCTGAAGGGAGCAGTTGAGGATGCTCAAGCAGCATGAACTAATTACTCCTGGCACTGGACTTGCAGGAAGATGCAGGGGGATGATTAGTGGGTAGAAAAAGATCATATGCTTTTTCAGACACCTTGCACATTCTGGACCCTCTTAAAGTGCGGGTGTGGAGCAAGCCAAGCCAGTGTGCACCTGGTCTGTGGGAGGTGTGCTTTGCTGTGCAGGGGCTGACCTATGGCTCCTTTCTACACAGGAAAACCAAACAGGCTGATGGAAACCCCTGCCTCACCATAAGTACGGTTAAGGCAAGACACATTCTTGATCCTTTGAGCAGTGCAGAGGAAGGAAAAGGAAAAGAAAAAAGATACTGCCCAAAGTTCATTCTAAATATAACTCATCACAAGCCAGTGTAATTATGCTAGGTATTAATTTTTCCCCAATATTTATAAAACATTCCTTTGGCAAAAGGAAGGCAAAGTTCTAGCATTTTCTAATGAATCTGAATGCTGCATTATGTCACATCATTTTGATTGCTACAGTACAGTATGCCCCACGTGGAGCGCCTAATTAAATTAAATGCATCTAAACCAATTATAACCTGTATTTGTTGTTATAGTTTATCTCATGAGAGCAATTTTAGAAGAAATGTAAACAATTATATGGAACTGTATCATTTTTAGATGCTATAATACGTCATGGTTTGCTACGAAGAGTTAGCACTTACAAAGAATAACTAAAATAAAGTATTATTTACTCATAACAGTTATGAGTATGCAAGTAACGATAAACAATACGCATGGTTCTGTTTTATGCACCAAAATCGGTGGGTTTTTCCATGATTATTTCACTGACAAGAGGTGATACTTGACCTAACTCTTGACCAAGACCGCTGGTAAGCCTGCCCTTTGTCAGGAGGCCACGGTACAGAAGGGCTCTGATCTGCATCTCTTAACCTGCCCTCTGCGAACTGCAGGCACGCTGAAGACAAAGCTCTGCCTTACTCCCTTGCTCGGAGCACTTTTGGGAATTAAATGAAACCCGACTGTTACTCAAGGAGGGGGCTGCACGTGTAGGAAGCAACATTAACTTGTGTGGTATATCTAAAAAGATTCGGAAAGCCTGACGCCGGGGGGCCTGTGAGCACAACCTAGTTCTACCCTTTGCCTGCTTTCGTCAGACCTTCGTCAACTGCTACAGCTGCAAAAGCCTAACAATGACTTCTCTGCGCAGAGAAGAAGCTATGCTTGTTTTTCCAAAAGCCCCGATACTGGCTTAATTTTGTGGCTAGGGAACACGGGGGATTATGAGCTAAATGCTGTACTCTCCCTCCGAAACAGCCACATTTCTGTTTAAGTTGGTGGCTATTCCGCGTGAATAAGGCCATCAAGATAGAGGGTCTGTTTCTCATCTCGCTTACTTAGAAGTGTAAATTCATGGAATTGTACCAGTAAAACAGGTGTGAGACTGGACAGCGGCCCTTGGCCTTTAAGGAGTTCATAAACCAAATTCTCTTCCTAGCAATTGCTTTTTGAAACCAAGTACCTAAATATACCATTGCTCTGGACTGGTAAGTTAAAACCAGTGCTGAAATGAAAAGTAGCCATGCTCTGAACAGAACTGGTTCCAATCTGCTTTGGTTTAAAATTCATAGCTTATGTAATTTATTTTTGAGGTTTGGTTTGGGTTTTTTTTTTACATGTGCGTAGGTTTTTTTGGGGGGAAGGGGTGTACGTTCCTCTCTGAAACGCTTAGCAGTATTTTTAAGACCGCCAAGACCTTACGGCTTGTAAACATGAGGACCATGCTAAACATTAAGGTCGTGTCTGCAGAAGTGTTAGGACTGACTCCAAAGCCAGACTTCCAGATCCACCCGTTTGTGGTGCTCGGCAGGGTCACAGCCGAACCGAACGTGCCACAGCTTAGTCTTTGCAGGTGCAGGATTATCCTTCAAAAGGATTTTTTAGCACTGCAGTGTGTTTACAGCATATTTCATTTAGTCAGGCTCAGTTTTTGCACAACATTTGTTTCTGATGTCCTTTAACTTTTCAAAATAAGTATAAGGTTTACGAAAAACCTAAGAACCTATTGATTTCTTTTAGCATATTTTTGTCTTTTTAGTACTGCTGAGCCTAACAGGGTATTATATAATTTATTGTAAAGAAAAACTTAGATATTAATATGTCCTAACAGACAATCATACTTAATCTTTTAGCTACCAAGACTAAATTAATTTACTGTCAATCATATGCTTCTGGTAATGTCCAGCAGAATTGTTCAACAATTGGATCTATGGGCTTTTTTTCATTAAAAGAATTACTGCAGGAGAAAGAAAAAAAAATCACATAAAAATGCACAGATTTCATTTATGTTTTTTATGAATGCAGAAAGAACTTGGTATCTATAAATAAATAAATACGTAAGGTTGGATACTGCTTCCATGGCCTAGGCTATTATACGCCTGTAATTCTGTGGAACCCAGCAGATTTCTGTCAAAGAGCACAGCTCGTCACACACCTCGGTGTTTGCAGAATGACCCCCTGAGATATTCTGGGTAAGTTAAAATACGTGTTAAATACGGCTAATGCATTCTCCCCCTAAAAGGCTGTCAGATATTGAACAGTTAGATTCTTAATAATAATTTGGAAAATTATATGATTGCATACTTACAGATTAGCTTGAAGAAAAGATGTTACAGTATGCTTAAAAGTGCTAAATTATATATGTATGTATAGTCTAAAATAGAATAATGCAATTTTTATATAATCACAATCAAATATGTTTTAGCATTAAATATTACTTAGCAACAAGTGATTAATGGCCAATGTAGATGTTGTCTGAACACAGCTGTATTTTTTACAGCCTCAGATTTAATCGTATTTCATTAGGGGAAGGAATTTGATCTTAGTTTTCCTTAGCTGTATTTTTTTCTTTTCCTACACCAACCTCCCTAAAAAAAAGTATTTAACAAGCCATTTCAATGCTGTATTTTAATAACCATAGAACAGTTTTTTAAGCTTTCAAAATATTCCATGAATATTTAAATGGTGAATATGATACATTAGAGAACAAGGTTACAAAAACATATAATGTCTGGTAAAGCTTCGCTGAGATAATGTTTCAGAATTTTAATTTTAAAAGGTTTGTTTTACAAATGTGAATTTTACTGAAGAAGCATTCATGCTGGGATACCCAGAGCCAGACACTGGTCCCATTTAAATACTGGCAGAACTCCCATTGATTTCAACAGCCATGGCCCCTTCCATCTGGTGTTACTTTGTGCAACTCTTATATCTGAATATTAGAGAAGTGCTATTAGACTTTAGCCTTCAGAACCTGGAAATTAAGATACTGGACGTATGAGTACTGCTCCTGAGTTTGGTAGATAAATGGATCATATTGCAATTGCTAGCATTTTGGCACAGCCTTTTGCAAGAAAAATGCTCTATTTATCCACGCATTTCCACTTGCGCTCACCCACGGAGTATGCTGCAGGTAACTTAGTAGTTGAGACCCTCATGATGAACAGTTACTAAGACTAATTTCTACTGCACCGCCCTTCCCCTCATTGTCCATCTACCATGAAAAAGGCATGGCTGGCTGGACAAATTTCTACCCTCATCCAAATTTCACATTTTACTTCATTCTAGCAAACCGGCCGGTAAGCAGAAATGCAGTTCGCGAATCACTTCAAAGCGGAACAGGAACAGGCAAAGAAAAAGTGAGACCTACTCTTGAGTAGTCAAGCTCCCTGGGTGTGGAGTCGGTTAAAGCTCTTACGAGGGCGTTCATCATGCTGATGGGAGGAGAAGGCGGGGAGGGCTGAGAGGGTTCTTGCTGTAAGGGGCTCTTTGGTTTGGAAGGCAGACGGCCTCTTCTCCCTTTCAGGCTGTCGGTACGGACAACTAGGTAAAAAAAACCCAACAGGGAATCAGTTGTGAAGATACCAGCAAACGACCTGCTTTTCTCATGGTGGCCAGCCCAGCGAAAACAAGAGCATTCTCCGGTTTCAGCACGTGCTCTTGGCGCCTTTGATTGCAAAGGAACACAAATAATGGCAAAACTGCGTCAGACCTGTGAGCGTAGCTGCTTCCTTACAGCCCAGCTGCGCTCGTGCTCGCTTTGCAGCACATCTCTGCACCCGGGTACGCGTGCCCACGCGCACACACCCCCAGAGAGACACCCTACTGCTGAAAGAAAACTGAATGGGAAACACAAATCCTAACGTTCCTGCTCCTGGTGCACCTTTTAAGTGGCAAGAGGCATTCGTTCAAAGTAGTGTTCGCCTTCTTGAAGCGCTTGAAAAAAACACAGTCACGCTCTCTCGGTTATGTTATCCATGTTAGTATTTGCAGTGGGACTGCTCACACAGTATTACTCACATTACTTAAATATTTGCAGAATTGGGACTAATGAGTTGATCCTGTTTCCATTTAAATTAATTGCAAATTTACAATCAGCTTATGGGAATAAGATGAGATCCTATGTCAAAATGCACACAATCCAGAGCAGCCCCCGGTGAGATAACAGGGGGAAGCCAACAGCATTATTGAGCAACGTTCAAAGTTAATAAAGGAGACATTTTGGCCAGTGTCAAATTATCCTCTGGTGACCTTGCTGTTCTTGAACTCTGGGGTCTGAAGTCTAAATATGATAATACGAGTGAAAAGAACAAAATCAATACATTATTACACAGATGCACCTATTCTGGGGTAGAATTCATCGTAAAGGCATCCATGTCCACACGCGCGCACACACGCGGACTCATTAAACGTAACATTTCCGTGTCTGGGATAATAATAGCAATGGTTCTTACCTTCTTTCACCATGCCGACGCTGAGACACTTCTGAAACCGGCAGTACTGGCATCTGTTACGACGTCTCTTGTCCACTGGACAGTTTTTATTTGCCAGACAAACGTATTTTGCATTTTTCTGAACTGTTCTCTGCGAAAATGCAACACAAAAACAGTAAACTGAGCGTTTCTTGAACAACTTAGGACCTGACAAAATGTGTTTTAATTACAACATGAAAAGCGACAGTGCAATTCATATAATTAGATAAAATTAATTTCCTAACACACTAGCCTGCAGGAAAAACAATTTTATTAGTGTTAGCTGCTGACAATGAAAATCATCTAGGATTGTTCTGAAGCAAGTCTCTGGAGACAGGCAACTTTGAATGATAAAATCATATCTGAAATTACCAGGTCATCGCATCTACCTTTGGGGATTAGATTATCTCCGCTTTTAATATCCCTTTGGGAACAATTTTCTACTTGGTTCATTCCCTTGATTATTGCTGACCTTATTAAAATAAAATCAAAAGATCTGCGATGTACTTCTCTTGCTATCGCTATTGTTAGTCAAATACCACAGTAACTGGTTTGGTTAGCCATTAAAACCATCAGGGAGAAAAATAAAAATACCAGAAACCCCTACAAAATACGCTGAATTAAATATTCTCAGAAAGCTAACCTGACCTGGGGAAAAAAATAGAATTATACTGTATTTATATACATTTAATTAACTCTGAAATGATCTGAAAATGATACAATAGATTCAAAATTTGTAAAAACCTGGTGAGCCTTGTCGGCAGAATGTAACAAATATTGATGCAAAAATGTATTATGTGTTTCCATATTTAAAATCAAAGATACATCAATATATAACTCAGCACCAAAAAAAAAAGGACATTAATAGGGAAGACCTCAGAAGAGGAACAAATCTATCAGCTCAACATTCAATATTAAATCCTTCACTGCAATTAAATTAATGGAAAAATGTTATTCCGTTATTTGTGTTCCTTTTCTAAATAAAAGCCTCAACATACTAAATATAAGAGACACAGAAAATATTGTTGATTGTGCTTTGGAGCTGTAAACTGTTTTATTTTGCAGAATAAGCTCTAGATACTGCTTCCAGTCAAGGATATGCTATTGATTTCCACAGGGGCGGCATTGGGCCCATAAGAGCTGCTGTTTCCAGGTTATTTGTGTTTCCTTTTCTAATTATATTTAAATAACAAATGAGCTTTATAGAAGACAAGTATTTCACCATGTTGTCAAAGGATAATTATTAAGTAACATTAGCAGCTCTGTCCACAATAAGAAGATGTTGTAAGCCCTCCCCCCAACTATTTTTGGATTCCCACCGTATCTTTTACCAGAAGAGGGGCATGACTGCTATATTTGCAGGAAGGAATATACCAAATCAACCCCAAATGTATCAAATCTTAAACCTGCCACCCAGAACCATCCCAACACAAGTCTGTCCCAGGTTCTTCACTTAGACAAGCTAATTCTGCAAATGATACCGGAATCTGAACTCTGTTGAAATTATGAAGCACCCAGATCCAAGAGCAAAAAGGAGAATACTCAGTTCTTTAAAATACGGGCACAAAGTTTCCACTGAGAAAGTGCTGTGTGTAAGTTATTTGTGTTGCTACTCAGCTGCAAAGCCTTCTCCGTTACAGAGCAGGCGCCGGGACCCTGCGCAGTGCTTAGTCACTGCTCTGCAAGCAGCTTTCTGCTGGTGAGGGCTCACTGGGCTCCTGAGCCAAAGGGTCACGACGAAGCAGAGACCCAATAAAACCACAAGCGCTTGGGGTTGTCCCATGCGTGAAAGAAACCAGGTTGCTCCTGGCACTGACCCTACAGCCTTCCTCGCCCCAAATGGCCCAGGACAACAAATGGCACTGTTGCCATCCACTAAAAAACCAAGTGGGCTTTTCCCATTTCTAGATTTCTCTCCCCGCTTAAAACAAAGATGTAATTAGTGTGAGTGACTGAGCAACACCCAGGCTGGGTGTATTCCGGGTGTGTTTTGCTACAGAATAAATGCAGTTTATAGCTCAGACAGGAGTGACTTGTTAAGGGATGCTGGCAGATGGGGGACGTGGTTTGCCCACCTCGCTGCCACGGCCCTTTCTCAGCCGAGACTGCCTGATCCTTTCATCCTATAGAGAAGGCTTTCTTTGACCTTCTTCAAAACCTTTGGGTGGGTGTCCATCACACCCTTCCGGGGGGCTCTGGGCTCTGACACAAAGCCCTCCGAGCCCCCAGGCGAGGACAAGGAGCATCCTGGGGCAGGGAGGGAGGGAGGGGAGGCTGAGGGAAGTGGGGAGGGGAGCAAACCGCAGAGCTCTCACCTTGAAAAAGCCCTTGCAGCCCTCGCAGGTCCGTACCCCGTAGTGCTGGCAGGCGGCATTATCCCCACAGACGGCGCAGGTGCCTTCCCCGGATGAGGAGCTCCTGCTGGGTGGGGATGGGAGGCCGCTGCTGCTGCCACAGCCACCACCCCTGGCCGTGTCTCCTGCCCCCGCCTCCACTGCTCTCACCCATCAGGCTGGAGGCGGCGGCGTTGAGGCCGAGTGGTGAGAAGGCTAAGGTGGCTGGTCTTTTGGCCAGGTGAAGCCCGTAGGAATGGCTCTCCATGGGCGTCTGGCTGGCGGCGGGTCTGTCGGGGCCCAAGGGCAGGCTCAGGGAGGCAGGGTCGTAGCACATGTGGGCGGCCGCGGACGGTGTGTGGGGAGGCGAGTGCTTGAAGTGGAAGAGGGGAAAGCGTGGGGGCACGGTCTTCATGGGGGCAGCGTCCATCAGGTGGCCAGGCGGCAGGCAGGTCTGCGTGGGCTGCAGCGGCGGCTCATCCCACAGGCTCTGGTGAGAGGGGAAGCCGGGCGTGCTGGGCGTGGAGGGTGGAGATTGCTTGAAGTACATGGAAGTGCTGGGCATCCCCTCGTCCGTGGAGGGTGGCAGTGAGGGCTGATACGGGGAGAGCCGGGTGTCTTCCATCTTTATGAGGGGCCTCTGGCCGGAGGAGGCAGATTGCATTTGGTAGAGGCAGGAAGGCTTGAGCTCATAGCTGCCAGAGTAACCCTCCATAAAGGTGCTGAAGCTGGGAAGGGAGGTGGTGGCAGTGGCAGTGATTTCAGTACTGCTCAGGTCCATGGTCAGCTTGGCATAGTCAGGGTTCATGATCTCCGAGCTGTACTCCGAGCCATACGCGTAGGTCTGAGCTGCATAATTTGAACCGGGCGGTGAAGGACTATACTGCGCTTGCACACAGGGCATATCTGCAAGGGCAAAGGGGGACGTTAACAACACGCCCAGTGTGCCGAGGCCGCGGCCCAGGCCCTCGCCAACTTCTTTCCTAGAAGCTTTCCCACATTTCACGGAGCTCACTGAGACACCTGACTCCCATTCTCACCTCGACAGGGGACATATAAATTAGCCTCGAGTCTTCGCCTTTTAACAAGAAATATGCATCAAGAATCGACTACTCACTAGGTATTAGGGAGCCTGCTCTCCCGCAGTCGCAGGAGCAACCCAAATTTATACCAGTGTCAGCGAGAGAAGAATCCATCTCAAGCTGCCCTACATCTGCTGCTTAATATACATAGGTGTCAATGAGAATTAGATAAGCAGAATGAAAACAGTTTATGGCTCTAAATCCATCTCTGTATGCGTGCAACCGTGCCATGAGATTTTCATGACGGGTGAACGAGATTATCAAACACATAGTATCAAAAATGATATTTATTTTAAAAGAAACAGCCTCTGCAGTGCATGTCAGAGGGAACGAACCAAATCACAGCGTTTGCTGCTTAGGACTTGCGAACATCAGTTTTGCTTACTCGCCAGCTAATAATTTATGGTTGGTGTCTAACCAATAGTTTTAAGGCTTATCTGCGGTAGGACTTTCTAAAAAAAAGGAGTAGTACAACATATCCTTAAATTTCCAAAAACTGTAAGAGAAAAAGCATGCGGTATTTCTGGTTTTATGGGAAAAGCAAGGTTGAGGCTGCTAACACAATTGTTTTTATCCATTAGTCATAAAAGTTAATGTGGTACACTGATAGCTGGGATGGTTGAAGCAACACAATGCCTGGCTATGAAGGTTTGAATTTTTTTTTCTTTTACTTTTCCCACCAGTCTGCTATTTCCTTTGCTGCTGTCAGGAAATAATGGACCCAATTCTGCAATCCATTTGGGGTTTGCCTAACTGAACACTGTGAGATTCTAGCCCAGTATTCGCAACTCAAACTAAAAGTGCATGCTGTGTTTCGGTTCCACAGCAGAGGAATAAAATGCACAGATTAGTATAAATTCTCTTGTAAAGAGCAAAGTAAATAGGAGGAAAATGTATATCAAAATGAAGTATAGTTTGTCTCTTCTTAATTGTAGTGATTTATATTCCAAAAGCACTTGAGAAACAGTTAATACTGAAAAAAAAAAAAGGTGTGTTAAAAATAATAGGGTTTTCCTCAGTATTTTAAAAACTCCCTTCACTTAGAATTTTGAAATTTTCACTGGAGTCTGTCATGCAGGAATTCAAATAATTTGTGTTAAATCAACTTTTAATTCTTTCCTGCCCGCTTTGCAGATAAACATATTTAAACTAAGCACCAGTTTTCAATCATCAAACTGTCACAAAGCATTCAGATCTTTCTTCTTCTCGAGAAAACACTAAAAACTGAGAGGAAAAAAAAAAGTGCTGTTTTCTGAAATTAAGACCTTCTTGCTTGTAAAGCCAAATACTTGAAGGAAAAAGGAGGACAACTCTTTCACAAGCCTTGCCTCCTAATGTTATTTGTGTATTTTTCTACCGTTCTACCTTTTCCTATCAATTTCTGTCCATGCCGTTCCACGCACACACATCTCCTGGCAAGCCCTGTTACTATTGTTGTTAGTTTAAGGACCGGCTGTTAAAACGTGGCGATCAGTGCTTAATCAAATAAAAAGGGAAAAGAAATTCCTTCCACGCACCTCCACTGAGAACTGGCTGAAGAGCACAACTGAATGAGCGGACATACAATGTCACGAGGGGATGTGTATGAAGGAAAAAAGGTGGGTTTTTTGCTAGCTCAGAAAATGAGCAGGAGTTCAGGCAAACAGATCGTTATGCCTTTTTTTTTTCCCCCCTCTTGAACATAACAGAGTTATGTCACTGAATTATGTGCAAAGCGGAGTAAGGAAACACAAGTCTAAAATAAGTCTGACCTGAGGACAGAAAAAAATATCCCCAACTTAAAGGTCTGGACCGCTCCGCGGGGGCTCCTCCTACCTCGCCTTTTGCCTGCGCACTCGACTGACTAATTCTAACCCCTACTTTTCCACTTAGGGCACCAATATTAATTACCCTGCAAAGTAAATAACCTGGGGTTTTTTCTTCTTTACCCAACAATATTTAAAAAAAAAAGGGCCCACAGGAGGCGCATTGAACAACCTGTCATCAAAGCCCGAATGAATGGGTAAAAAAAAAAAGAAATCAGAGACTAAAAAAATCAGAGCTATTACCTTATTATTCTGCCATCTTTGCGAGAGCTTGACACAAGGGATGCCCAGTTCAAGGCCAAGAAGGCTGGGCTCCTCGCAGGGGCACTGACAGCCCACCCGTTTCCCCCCTAAGAAGCTGGCAGGTCCTTGGATAGGGGCTCGCAAGCCCCGCGTGCCCCGGCGCGGCGCCGCGAAAAGCCCCGCGTTCCTTCGGGGATTTAAACACCCCGCGGTCCCGGCTACGGGACGTCAGGGAGCGATGATGCCAAAGGGATGCGGGAAGGGTTGGGGCCGCGGCAGGAGCTCTCTCACACGCGCACACAC
>NW_010261689.1:0-670 GCF_000690775.1 Eurypyga helias
GAACGAGAACAACCAGTTCAAGAGGAGCTGCTGCGAGAATGAGTAATGAAAGAGGATGGCCGTGATCCGGGCAGAACAGGAAACAACTTCACGAAGGAAAAGCGAGCCACGTCGGCTGGAGCTCTGTGCCCAGCCAGAGAGACGTGTGGACGTTCACTCGCTGTCACGGGCGGCACCAGCTGGTTTCAAAACAATCCCAGAGGCGCGGGGCCAAGACAAGTCGGTACAGAGAGTGTACGTGCACACACACTTCCCGGCGCTCTGGGAGACTGTTCAGTTTTGGGGAAAGACTTCTGGTCACTGCCTTTAAAACACACGGGTTAGTACCTCTGCGTCACCCGCGAGTTCCTGGCACTCTGTGCACTGTAAAAAACCCCACCTGCCTAGAAATCAACTTTACCCAAGCATTTTTTGTTTAACCTAGGAGCTCAACTGAAATTAGCCTATCTTTTCTTTACATCAATCAAAACGCAAGTGGGAAAAGCGCTACAGAAACGCTACCCCCTGTTTGATGGGAGAGCGCAACCTACAGGTTCTGCCAGTTGAAGAGACACTTCCCGCCGTGGCGCTCCTTTGACGGCAGTGCCAGCGACGGAGAGCTCCAGTACGTGGGCACCGTGGCAAGAGAACGCAGCTCGTGCAAGGCGCTTGTCGTGGTTTAACTCCGGCT
>NW_010261690.1:0-43632 GCF_000690775.1 Eurypyga helias
TTTTTTTTTTCCTGAAGGCCACAGTAGCCTTCAAGCTAACAAATCATACTAGTCATTCTAAATATTCTATTCATTAAGTTTAACCATTTAACTCTTTTTTTCTTATATCCATCTGTATCACATTACCAGGTCTTCAGTATTCTACCAAGACCTGCCCTTAAGTATGTGCCGAGTACTGCAGCACACCACCTTATTAAAGAAACAGGCTCTTTCGCCTGAAATACCAAATAAAGGTATTAACCATTGCTACTGCATTTTGTCACTCCTTGATTCTGAAAAGTATGTGCAAGTTTCCAAGTGTGGTCATATAATAACAGTCTGGAAGGGACAGATCACTTCATAGCCCAAAAGGAAAAAAAGATTATTAACCATGTTTTGAGTTATCCAAAACCTCGCAACCAATCCAACAGAGACAACTATGCTCACGCAACACAGACAACAGGAAATTCTGAGCTATGCTGGCTCATCTTCATTCAAAGATTACATACCTGTAATGTCCCAGAGTGGCTTACAGCTGCACTGGTCTCACTTGGAAAAGATATCATATGATCTGGAAAAAAGCTCTGTAACAATAATGATTTGTATCAAAGTTCCATAAAACGTATGGAGCAAGAAAAAACCCTCAGATGTCCGATCTTTTGGTATCTTCGTATTTACCTTCATCCTTTTCACAGGCACATAATTAGCGTCCCCTCCCACTTTTCACCTTTCATTTCTGTTATTTCTCCCTTTGATATCTGAAACAAGCTGGCTTTGTAAGAGACAGTGTTAGGAGTGATCCAAATACACCATGGGCTTGAGCAACAATGAGTTTCTCCTGCTGAGCCAGGACTGCTTCCATGGTCTTTGCCATCAGCTGAGGTCTGAATCGGCAGTGTTAACCTTTGGCAACATCCCTGAGGTATAAGTTATGGCTGCCCTTTTTTCATTCCTTACATACACTAACTTTGGCTTCACTTTCACTTACTCCTAATAGGTCATGGCTGCTCATAGCCTTTTGTGTCAGTTGTCATTCAGCTGCAGCTGTGATCAGCTGCCATTGGGCAGTGCTGAGTCATAGTTTTTGATCTGCACTTCAACAATAAATTCATCTTTGCTACAGATGCCCCTCCTCACACTGTTTTGTTTTAGATTTTGTTGTTACTTGATGAAAACTTCATTCAATTTCAATAATTTCATTTTGTCACAGGCCCATGTGCAAACTTCAATAAAGATAAACCCTCCCTCACCTCCCAGAAAAAAAAGCATAAAGGTGGATGTTTTACAATTTCAACAAAGGGACCAGCCAACACTTCCATGCACTACAATATATTCCTATAACCCACATATTCCCTTACATTTACTCCTTTTGACTCATGTTACACCAAAAGTACACTCTGCCTAATAGTGTGTGACAGAAGAGACTATTTTGCAGCAATGGCAATTGCACCACTTTACACATACAATGTCAAGACTTACCAGGGGATTTTTAAAAAACTCATACTTGGCATAATTTTTTCTAAAATACAGCTTGTTTTCCTCTTCCACTACCCAGTTTGACTGGACTTCCATCACTAATTCATGGTCCTCTATAGCTCTTCCTGTAAAAAAAAACCAAACCTGAAAAAAGCCAACATATAACCTACACCTAAGAGCCTAGGAGTAGAACATGAAAACACAAAGCTAATATAATAAAATTATTATTCAATTTAATCCATTTCAACGAATACAAAACATGAAACGAACTGAACACAGTCCCTGAAACAGGTCCATGTTACAACACGCAACTGTTCCACCTCAGTAGGAACCAACTTCTGAGGTAGGTCACATTGAGGGGGTTTTCTTCATGTTTTGTTGTTGCTGTTGTTGTTTCCTTTTCCAGGGGCAACGGAGGGGTTTTATTCCATTTCATGGCCAAATCTATGTTCTCCCTGCAGAAGCCAGGCAGTTCCTGCAGTGTCACGCACAGGGCCACAGGCAGCAGACCACTTCAACCATTCAGCCTGTCTGGGGTGCCAGGAATGTCTTTCTAATGCTGCTTCTCTAATACCTCATTCGTAAAGTGAAGGTTAGCTGCAATATAGAATAGTACTAATTTGTCATCCTCTCCCCAGGCCTCTACTATATCCTGAAGCATTCTAAATGCCCAAATGAATTTCGGACATTTCAGTGTTCTAATGTTTCTGCACAAACAAGGGATAGTGAGAATTTTAGCAGCCACAGGACTAGCATATGCACAAGGAATGGTAAAAGTAAGCCATGAAAAAAACCAGAACAAAACAAAACAACCCTTACAAAGTGAAGGTTATGTGTAGTTTGGCTTTTCAGTGGGACGAGGGGAAGAAAAGACAAAGAATTCAGTTATTTGTACCATAGCACTGGTGTTCAGAATCAGCATTCTCACTGCTTTAGACTGTTTCTGCCGCCAAGTCTTGAGTGAACTTTTTGATTTTACAGCAATATCAAATGCACTTACAGAAAAGATACAGAATTTACAAACTTTCTTGCAGATGTGTTATGCATGTTTACATGTTGCATACTATGAGTAATGCAATGGGACTTATAGTGCAGCAAATTGAGCATAAATCCTGAAAGATTATGGATAATTTTTGTACAACATTATTTATACTGCCTTTTTTTAAAAAAAAAAATTCAGCAGCTTATGAAATCATGTTACCAAAAAAAAAAAAAAAATGAACACACATCCAAGTGAGTGTACAGTTTTTGTGGCCACTTGTACTTTATTGTGTATTCCAACTAATGAGAAAAAGATGGAGTTGAGCAAAGTTGTAGATTTTATTTAGATTATTATTGGCACCTCCAAATTTAAATTGTACTCCAACAATAAGGTTAAGAAAAGGTTTGAGATCTCAACTTATGTCTCCTTGCCAATTATGAGGCTTCAACATCCAATTCTGATTTCAAAGGGAAGTCAATTACAAATATATTATAAAAACATGTAACTCTCAATTTTCTGATCACATTTTCTACGCTTCATTGCATTATTGTAAGGGATCTTATGATATACTTTAAATGAATATTGATGCTCTCATGTAACTGCCTGTTGTTAGGAACTTTTTAAAAAATCATATCAGATAGAAGAAGAGCATAGATTTCTTTAAAAAAATTAATTAGGCATAACATTAATTTAAATAATAATGGCAGATTTTTGCAAGTATTCCTGGCTAAACAGAGCCTAACCTTTGTAAAATGTAGCATGCAGAGCCTTCTAAGAGACAAAAATCAAAGCTCAAATTTGAAATCATTAAAGCCTCTTTAGAACTACAGCATCTTTTTACTGATCTTCTCTTGCCACCTTTTGTGCCAGTCACTGCTTCTTATTCCACACTGTCTGGTGGGTGACTGCCTTATTGTAGGCTGCAAATCCGTAAGATTCTTCAGCTAGCAAATTTAGACAATACACTCATACAGCCAAATTTCATCTCAGTAGGAAAATACCAAGCTCATGACTAGCAGAAGATAAAGGCATTCTCACGGTCCACAGATCAAGTAGAGAAAAGTCCAACTTCCATTGAATTTAACTCATTCTTGAGCCCATAAAGACAGAGATCAAGGATGCTACATGAAACTTACATTTTGTAACCAGATCAAATGAAACAAATAAAAACATAAAGAAATTCTGAAAACAAAAAATACCCCAAAAATACTGAACAAATAGTGAGCATTTTAAAATCTTATATAGGCTGCTCTACTCCAAAACACATTCCTCAGATGCAGGGGTAAAGAGGCACTAAAGAACTGAAGCTCTTACTCAAAACCCGCTCTTTTTTTTTTTTTTTTTGTTCAATTTTATAAAGAGAAAGTGCTCCTCTGGGATGACATTTAAAAGTCTCAAATGCTTGGCATTGTGACATTTAAGAAAATACCATTTCATCAGGACTTACTTCTTGGCACAAAAATAAGACATTCTGCATCATACCAATGGATGGGTAAGGATGCTGGTATTCCTTTATTTTTAATGTGTCACAAAACATTTTACAATGGATTCAACTTCTTTTCTTGAAGGACCAGAAATACTGAGTTAGTGCCCTCCAAAACACAGCCCTGTAATCAAATCCTTAAATACTGCCTAGAAAATGCTGCACTTCAGTTTAGTTCGATCATTTTTTCTCTTCCAGATAGACTGGAGAGTTTCTACCTTCCTCGCTACCACCTCTTTATTACTACTGTCTCTAACAGGAGGAGCACCTGCTACAGTCCAGAACAAAGTCTCCTAAACTATGGAGATTAACTAAAGCACATGAAGGAAGATTTAATATTAAAGTGCATGACAGAACACATTTCAAATAGCCTCCTCTCTAGCCACCCAGTGGGGGAAGAATATTTAAACTAAATAAAAAAACAGAAAAGCAATTGCCCAATACTATTGCTTCCCGAGCCTTCCCACAGGCTGCCTTGAGGAATGCAGATAGTAAAATCATAATGTGAGACTGAAACACAATGTTGATGTGGGTGGCCAAGATACTAGCACCTACTCAAAGATGCAAGTCTATTGAGCTGCAGAAGCAAGTGGAAAAGCGTTACAGTCAACACAAAAATGTCTCACTAGAAAAGGAAAAAATTCAGGATTAAGACAGTATTTTCCTTGAAAAGGAGAACAGCTATGGAAAACTGGCCTGTTTTCACAGCCTGCCTTGTACAGGGGAACTGTAGTGGAATTATGGGACTTAAACACCAAGGTACCTGGTGGTAGGGGTGACATGGGATGATCCAAATCTACACGTACCTCAGCTGCCTTCAATAATCTTAGACAAGGTGAAAAACATCCAAGAATTTCTTTGAATTCAATAGCTTGAGACAAAAAAGAGAAGCACACCAGTCTGAAATACCTTGCTGTAATAATCGTTGTACCTCAGATATTTGAACTAGAGCCCAAGCCACTGCCAAACTTCGGAGGTGGGTAGGAAGCTGAGCAGCCGGGTGGTGAGGCAGTGGCAGCAGGCTGGGTGCAGTGTGGGTGCCCCACAATAGGCAGATGGGGTGCACTGCCTGGCACCTTGGGGAAGCGGTGCGGGTGGAGGAACCACCTCACCTGCCAACTCGCTCCAAGGTGGCACCACCTGGTCAGCACTTCCCATGAAATGCAGTGAGGACACATCCATGCTTAATGTTCAACAAAATAGTTCCACACTAAAGCCATACAGGATTGTGAAAACAGGAATATACAGACCATGGGTTTGTGTCTTCTTTGCACATAGCAGTGAAGGAACACCTTGGTGACGTAATTAATGTCTGTCTTGATTAAAAGCAGAATGCTGTGCTCAGGTCACTAAGATTCATGCAATCATGTCTAATTCAGAAGTATTCAGACAGCTGTTACATATTAAATAAAATGTTCACTAATTGCTGAATGAATTTTTAATTCCCATCATACTGGAATTTACACAGACACACATACTCATTCACTGTACTTCTCCTTTCTATATCCATTCATTTAACTTGTAGCAGCAAAAGACTGTCCAGATTTCCAGAGGTAAAACATACAACAGAATAATAAATAGCAGACAGTCCAAAACTATATCATCATTAGAAAAATTCTTGTTCACGCTACTCATCCAGTGCTTAAGAATATACTTCATGCAAGTCAAGATCAGTATGTTATACCTTTTGAACAAAACCACATCTAACACTATCACAAAAAGAAATTCATTATTATTCAATATTATTTAAAAGAAAAAAAGATATCTCAAGTTGTTCCATTGCTTGCCTGATAATGCTGAACTGAAATCCTCATCATCTAGGAAGTAATTTTTAGTTTAAAAATTAAGAATTCACTTTTTTTTTCTAAAATTATGCCCAAAGCAGCTGGAGCAATCAGAAGAAGACTCTGCTGAATGCAGGTCTTCAGAACTGCACGCCAGCAATTTTGAAAATTTCAGAATCTTCAGACAAGCAACTTCACTGATGATTTGATACTGAAATCTTCCAAGTAATCCTTCAGATTAAAGTAAACGCACTATTTGAAAAATAGTGTATCGTGCAAGTAAATAAACCCAGAGTAATAATGCCACTATTGTTTTGGCATGGCTTGTCAAAAATGTCTTCTTCAATAGTTACTACACTACTTAAACACCAGCCACACTATAAAACACGGAAACCACTTCTACTATTTATATAGTAGTGTCTAAAGCCATTTTTATACCTCCTCTTCTGTAGCAGTCAGTCATTTACAGCCTCGACCCAGATTTAACTTTGACCTTACTCTGAGCTGGAAGCATCTTACAACAGATACATTCAGTACAAAAGGTTATAAATATCTCTGAAACGTTACAAAGCAAGAAAAAAAAATAGAAAAATACTTGTGGCTGTCTTCATGGGATAAAGAAGCAGAAAAGGGCAGAAAAGAGTTTTAGCTTTTGTAGTTCATCTTTAAAATACAGCTGTTAAACATAACACAGTCAGAGATGCACGGCCAAGTCTATTTTACAAAAATGCACAAGTCCAGATTCCAGAGACACCTACACAGAAAGGGACTTTAACAGCAGCTTTCAGCCATGTATAAATATCTCTGGGGAGGGATAGGGGGGGTGAGGGGGTGTTTGGGTTTTTTGTTGGCGGTGTGTTTCTTTTAATATGAACAGTACAGGAGTTACCAGGTCCCAGTGAAGTCTCTTCTGAGAATTAAGGACTCCAAGGAGTTCTCTATGTATTTCATAGTGCAGGAAGGCCCCCAGAGCGCCTTCCTTCTCAAGCCCCACTTAGCACTAGCCACTGGAAATGCCCTTGAAGTTGCAGAAGTACTACCTATGGTAACTAGTACAGTGCCAAAATTCAAGAATAATACGGAAACTTTGAGTGACATGAAATTAAACCCAGATTTTTTTTATGGCATTTGTCTTCTAGTAGATTTTTATTACCCTATCAAATTTTATTCCTCATCAAAACCAAAACCAATACAGTATTGAAGTGTGAGATTGCCTGACTAGAGTATCAGTCCAGTACTACATCCGAGCAGTAGGCTTCTAACTCATCTTTTGTTAAATTAAGCCTTTCCTGTGTTCCGCATTTTTTACATCTCTGCAAACATCCCCTTTCTCCCTACATTTAGTTTGTCTTAATGTGTTTTTATACTGCAAAATTACATCTATACACTACAAAAATAGAGACCAGAAGTTAAAATTATAGTTGTAATCTGAAAACACAGATTATACCTTTTAAACTGTAGTGTAGAAAAGGTTTATTACTACACTAGAGAAACACAGGATGTGGAAGGGATTCAGTTTTGTTTCCAGCAACTTAAAATACTAAGCATAAAGTCACTTTAACACAGTTCACCGGTCAATAACTAGAAGTTTAGAAGAATACTTTTGGTTTGCCTTTTAAGCAGTCTTGTCCCAGAGTTCATAATAAATCTAACCAAACTGATTGCATTGAAGGAAAAATACTGACAGGCTACTCTGATGTTGTTTCTGAAGACTGAGTCCTATTGTCCAGACAGAATATCACTGTGTAACTGCTTTCTGTCCTTGACGTCAGATTTCACTCAGGTGTGCTGGGAACAACAAAGATCTTATTTGCAACAAAATTAACCCAAGACTAGCTAGAGATAAGCAGGAAATACCAGTAAAAGCCAAAGAACTGCCGATGAGAAGCAAGGTAAGAGTGAGGAGTAATATACAGTGAGAACCTTAATAGTCAGCATCTTCAAAATTGCTCTTATACATGCAGATCAAGCAGTGTGAGGCAAATGTACTGTGACAAAATCTATTTTATAACTGTGCTTTCTAAAAAAAAAAAGGACAAACACAAGAGACAACACACACCCACCATGAAAAAGAACAAATTCACACAATTTTTCCATCATTTTACTTCCAAGCCTTTCTATTACAATTGTACTTCAATGTGAAAATGAAAACCAAAACCGTTATTTACAGCCATACCATTGTATAGTATTAGTCTTACCTAAACCTGTGTGGGTAAATTGTTCAAACAGAGTCCAGCTGTGGTCATCAATATAGTGGTTCTTCAATATCAACAGCTGACACACATCTCTGGCTGTTATATCACTTGGTACTTCCAAAGCTCTGCTAGTATCATCTTCACTATATACTTTAATCACCTGCAATAAATAAAAAAGCTGAAATAACCATGTTTAATCTTTGATTCAGTTAGTCCAAATAGGTGTCTCTTTCAGCTTCATGACTGAGACAAGAACCTGTACAAGTAGGATGCAATGTTAAAGACAGCCACTTCCCTCCAGTGCAATTGCATAACTGAGAACAAAACAGCTCAGTGAAGCATATCACATTTCTAAATTTGGCTACTGGACATCCCTTGCCACAGGACACTGCACAGACTTGTGCATTCACTTTAAAAGAACTGTAATGGAGAGGTAAACAAACCCAGTGAAACTGTACTTTCTTATATAAAGAAGAATCCAGAGAATAAACAGTGAAACTCCAGAATTCTACGACTGCAGAACTGTAGAAAGCTTTGACAGAGTTAGTTCAGAGAACAGCAATCATATTCAACATGCTCACAGTTTTATAGACAATAAAAACACAAGATTTACTTCAAATTTTGACAAGCAAGAACTAGAATTATGAGTAAAAAAAGGCATATATACATACATACAGAACTAAAAATGTCATACATGAAAAAGAATTACCATCATATGAAGACTAGGAAAGTAAACATGTTTCAGAAGATACACATGCAAAAAATGTCTCACGAAGTAGACAATTTTCATCATGTTTTATCTCAGCAGTTTTCCAAGTTTCTTTATTCTATTAAGTATGTTGGGGGATGGGGGAAGGGGGAAAGCAATATAAACTCTGATGACTTATAGTTGTCAGTTTTACTTTTAAATTTCAACAAAAATTCATATTTTGCAAAATTGGTTCACATTTGAGAGTCCTGAAGAACAGATGTCTGTTACGTTCTTGAAGAAGTGAAGTTTGAAGTACCCCAGCTTATGCTTAGTTTCAAATGAAAAGGCTGAGGAAGTCTTATGGCATATTGACTATTTGAAAGAAGGCATGACCATTTAGATCTTTTTTTGCTGTATTTCTTTTCTCTGAAGGAGAATGAATCAGTCAATCAGATGAATCAGTGAATTGATGCAAAACACTAGTACCCTGTCTTTGTAAGCTCTGCATAGTAACTAATCCCATTAAAGTCAACATCAAAGTTGGGGTTTTTTTTGTGTAAGAGTAGAAAATAATTTCATACTCCTCACAGTAGTCAAGAAACTCAATATTCTGTTAGACTTCCTCTATTTCCCATTTTTTAAAAACAGAGAAAACACAAAAAAGTGAAAAAATACTGAGGCTGCTGACACAAGGATCAACTTGTATCTGTGGCACTGTATGCTGGAATAGTGCCACGGTCCCTAAAATGAAACAGATGTTTTATTATAAGCACAAACAGACAGGTAAACATGAGTAGTAGGCATAGAAGATTTGATGCAACATTAAACATGTCATAAAAGTCTTCCAGGTACTCAGAAACACACTAAGTGATCAAGTCTGGAATGCATCTTTTTTACTCCTTCTATTTTCAAACAAGCATTTTCACTCAAAAGCCACTCAACATCATGAGATTGGGAAGTTCATACATTAATACATGTCGAAGAATGGTATTCCTTCCCCAATACTACATTTCAGTAATGCGAAGTAACACTGAGCAACATTATTCCCTCTCTACCAAAAGCAGAGGAGTCTGAATGTCCATACCCAGTGCAGTGCCTGCTGTGTACTTGGCCAGTGGAAACACGAGGCAGCTCATTTGCTAGTGACACTCTGGCCACAACAGCAAGGCATGGTTATACTACCCTGTCAAAGCACAGACATCCTCAAGACAAAGGGTACCCAAGACATTTTTAATTTCTCTCAAAAATCCTCCTGTTTAATCAGTTTATCCATATTCATCAGAATACACAACACACTTTACCTGAACTTCATGCAAAAAACCTAAATACCATTGCAAAACCTTCATTAAATACCAAGACACAAATTCTTACTTTAAAGATAAGCAAGCATGGTATTCTCAGTGGGTCCTTAATTACTACCTTACTAAACACACGTTCATTTCCATGAACAATCAGCAATGTATTGTTGCCCTAACTCGTTACAGCATCTCCTTCTCTGGTTTGTACCCAAGTTGTTAGGAAAGTGAGCAAGAGGCTGCAACTGTATCTCCTGCCACCTGTTTCCCTCCCACTAATGGCAAAAATAAATTTTAAAAAAGGTCAGCTCACCCATGCTTTCCAAACATCTTAACAAGGGAAAAGGCTCTTGCAGTAGGGTCTTGTTCCACATACTCCACTTACACTCATACTCCAGTCACACCGAAATTATGTTCTGCGGTTCGGGATACACCGGCATTAATTATTTAAATTCCTGCGGTATTTATAAGGATTCAAAGCTGAAATTAAAAGAGGTGTCTGACAGGGTGCACTATGAATGAGATGGAGGAGGGCTGCAGAGGTGAGTAGACAAAACAGCATCCCATCACCTTAAAACATGTCCTACTCTGGGCAGCAGTGAAGGTCAGGGCCAGATTCATTAGCTGTTCTAAAAGTCTGTGCCAGGCTGAATCTAAAAGATTTTACAGGCTGAAGCGCCAGAAATGAGAGAGACCATATAGAAGGGGAAAGGAAGGGAAAGAATTAAGGTGACTTTCCTAGTATTGGACTAGATGATCATTGTAGGCCCCCTCCAACTGAAATAGTCTATACTATTTCTTGTTATTCTCGCAGTAAAACTGGGGTGAGAATCCACGCCAGCGCCCTGGCTAGGGATCCTGCCAGCACGTACTAGCAACTACAGTTTTCTCCAGGTACTCATCAAGTTAGGTGGTTCGCTCGTTTTACAGCAAGAGCACGTACAGCCCATGCTGAAGCCCTTGACAGATGATTTTTACAGAAATTCTTTTCAAAAGGGTTAAGAGTTGCAGTGCAGATGACTACACTCTTATTGCTGAAGAAATAGAAAAATACTTTTTAAAATGCTGAAGACAGCAACACAAGTCATGATAATGAGCTGCCTGCGGCCATTCAACTCGGGGAGTGGGAAGCCTTGGAGGTGGCCTTGGACTACAGGAGCACAGCTAAAACAAAACAACAGAACAAAACAAAACCCAGGAAAAAAAAAAAAAAAACAGTCTGTATTCTCTGTGAGTATTCTCACTCGGCTTTCTCAGCATCAGGAAATAAATCCTGCACAAGTCTAGGACAGGGGATCACCCCAGCTCACATCTATGACACGTGCTACCTTAGAAAACACAAATGCTGTGCCCTTTTCCTCACTAGGGATTCAAATACAGCAGGAGAAAACAGACAGGCAATCACCTAATAGACCCTCCTGAACTTCTGTTACAGCTTTAGCTCAATTAATAGAATGTAATGGTGCAAATCTCATCAGTTAGAGTGAACTTTGAGGGTTTTTTTTTTAATTAGAAGTTGCTCAGTCTGTGCTTTCTGCTGTGTTTGAAGCAAAGCCTCTTGCAGGATTTGCAGGAATGTGTTTGTTCCAAGGAAAGTGGATCACGTGAAAAAGGATAAATTCAAAATCCTATTTTTCCTAAGAAAAATGTTGCAATAAATACTTCTCTTCCCAGAAGTAAAGGATGCTCCAAGAATTAAAGAGTGGCAGGTTTATGCTAAAGATGCAATTATGCTCACCACTTAGAGAGATGAGGAAGCTTGAGTGACCACTTCTTTATTTCACCAGCAGTTACCACCATGCGTTAGGCTGGCCAGTCATCCCCACTCTCTTTCATTTTTTACCCTGAAAATTTATCTGAGAAGCAGCACACAAGAAAAGGGCTGCTAATAGCGAACAAGTTGTCATTATAGTTTTCCTTACTATACACTCTCAAGCTTTGTTCTAAAGCAAGCTATTTAACTTCCCTTGACTAGACCTATTAGTAGACACAAAAAGTTGCCTCAGTAGTGCTCAGATCTTCTTCTTTCCTCTCTAGTTTATAAATACAAGGAGATTTTAGTTCTTCCCAAAGTCAGAAAAAGAAACATCTCAATATCTTCCATTCAAGCCACTGAAACTAAGAAATCAGCAGGTCCAAGGTCTTCTTGTAAGAGGAAAGCACCAAGCTGAACGTGACAAACATCAGTCGCCCATGGGAGCTGGCTAGGAGGTACAGTTTTCCCATGCGTCCTCTTTCCATTTTCCAATGTATTAAAAATCAGCTAAGACAGAGGTATATGCAATGCATCTTCATCCCTCCAAAAATTCTTTTGCTAAGAAATGTTGCTTCAAAATAAAATACATTATTGTTTTTATTTCACTAATCATCTGAACTCAGACTGTAAAATTGTTTTCAAATATAATCTAGTATTTAACACAGAAAAGGGATAATGAGATACTAGCTTTTACACTAAAAACAAAAAAAGAAACTTTTTAAAAAAAAATAAGTAAAAGAGCACATCAAGTAATCAGTGTGGGAGGAGGGAGGAGCAAGAGAAGGCTGGGCTCTACACCCCCAAGTCTTCTTTCACACCCAACCATCATTTCCACTACAATAATTAAATAATGTGTTTCATAAGACTTTTAAGAGAGGGTGTCCAAGTCTTATTCTTCAGAATCCTCAAGCCATCTGTTTTGGAAGTTCCAATCTGCAGAAACTACACAAGCATATGGAAAGACCACACTCTACACTGAGGAGTGTTGAATTTCAAACTAAACCCTGGTGTGTGAAAAAAGCCAGGTAGATTCCACAGAAAAAGATGTAGGTGTCTACATCAAAAAGAACTGACATGTGCATGATTCTTAATGTTCCTGTACAGCCATGAAGACAGGGATAGTTATCACCCTAAAAAAAAAAAAAATCAGGCCATTTTTGTTTATAAAGGGACAAGCACCCAACTTCAGCTTATAATTTGTAGAATTATTTTTCCCCCATGAATAAAACATTGCACATTTTGTACTTTCACTATCATTTCAGTCACATTTACGTTAAATGCAGAGTTATTGTATGCAAAACCAGGCCTTAAAAAGTCTTACACTCCAGGGTGCCATACTTCCCCTGAGATCCTGCCTAATACTGTGCTAACCTCTGTCTTTAGTGTTAACTAACAGGCTATTTGCCTGAAGCATTTGTTCTCCAACTTTCAACCTTGCCCCCTGCTAGACAAAGTTTTTTGCTTATTGATATTGGCAGAGAGTAGGGGAATTTGGCGTGTATGTGAACTACACTGGAAGCACTTGGAAATTTCTAGCATTTTGAATTATTTTATGACTTCTAGCAATAGTCTTTCTTGGGTTTAGAGAGAATCAGCAAAATTCCATATTCATAAAAATATTTCAGGGCAGGTTAACTCATGACTAATTAAAAATGAAAAGCGTATTAGTAAAGTTTACTGTCTTCATTATCAGGTGTGAATGCAAGACCTTCCCTTTAAATATCTCAGTCTACAGTTAAAAGGCCAGCTTCTAGTATTTCCTCCAAAGGGAAGATTTCCAGGCCAAAAGGATTCTCACAGTTTGCAGAAACCTACATCTGCCACTAAAAAAAAAAAAAAAAAAGGTGCACACAATGCTACAACGTAGGGCCGCTCATTGTAAAGCAACTGCTTTCTCAACCCCCACAACAGCAGCTTTCCAAAATTTCAGCTGTACATGTCCCTGTAAGGACTGAACACAGAACTGAAGCAAAGACACAAAAACAACAGAGGATTCATAAATATTTTAGGTAACCAAATCCAAAAGGTTGGTCGTTAATCCTAGAAACCTCTCTTCTGAAGGAGAGTAGGAGAGTTCACAAGGCATCACATGATTTCTGCACAGACTTGTCAACCTGTATAATTTGGGCAGGTAGGAGCTGTCACGCAGTGATTAGGGACAGTTACTTGGAAGTCTCTGTATGGGGAACAGAGCAAGTCTGAGTTCCAGCATGCAATCAAAAAACCAAATTTATGCAAAATACAAGTCCCGGTGAATACTGACTTCTTATGTGGAACACAGCATAGCTTCAAGAGGCAGAAAGAACACTGCTCCCATGCAGAAAAATATACAGAAGTTTAGATGACACAAGCATTAGACTTAAAATCTGTCATGCACCGATTCCCTGTATTCCTAACAACTTCAGGAAGGGAAATTTTAAGATCCTGTTGTCAGCAACATTTTCTATTCTATAGCTCCAATGTTCTAGACTACCTTGCTTCCTTCTCAAGGTATGAAACAGAAAATTTATGAAAAACAGACAAAATAGGCAGATTGGACATTTCAGAAGTGACATGACATGAAATGAAACTGTCACTTCTTCAGTAGGATGACCAAGACTATTAAGGAAAAGTTAAGCACCTTGTATGGCTTGGGAAGCCATACAGTGAAGACTTGGGGGATCAATTTAAAGAATTGAAGGTAAGCCAAGTCACTGATTACAAGGACAGCAAACATCAAAGAACAAATCATTGCCCAAAGAAGGAGGAGCTGCTCTTCCAAGCGACCAAAAGTGAACTTTGCATACACTTACCTATTATTGATAGACTGAGGTATGGTCCCACAAGCACTAAAAGATATAAAGTCATAATCAATTACGTCTGTCTTGTGACAAAACCAAAGGGCCAAGAAAAGAAGAGCAAAGTCTACGAAAATTAGCTAACTTTCCTACCATAACCTACAAATACCTCATATTGTTTCCAAAATCTAACCATTTTTAAAATGGCATTTCAATGAGCAAAAATAATGTCAATTTCCAGCCTTTATTCAAATATAAGGCCACTGACACGCTCGATTTCTCTAGAAATTAATGAATTTGGTGTCTTAACACACAATTCTTTTAGACCTAAATATTCTGTTAGAAGTTATTAAAAAAATGTTTCATTTCATGGTAACAGTACAAGCACATTATCAACTAAAACGATTTATATTTATTTTCTGTAGTAGACTTCTGATAGTTTACTATGGCATTATGGCAACTTCCTGTATTATATAGCCCATACAGTCACTCCTCTCCCCCAGACTCTTAGTATGGCCCTACTTAATCAAGCACAAGATTGACCATCACATAAATGGCAAATGACACAAAAAAGGGAACTAAATAGCAATGTGAAGATGTAATAAAAAATATTTGAGATTACCTGATGGCAAAAAAGGTCCAATTCTTAGTTTTAAAATATGTATTTGTCATCTGACTTTGGGCAAGTCAGTATTAGTGCCTCAGTTTCCTCTGTAAAATGGGGCAGGGGAACTGAAATCTGTTTCTGTACAGCAGGGTAACAGATTGAACTCATTAAGATTTGTAAAGAACTTAAGACTTCCTCACACAACTACTGCTTGAGATGTGTAATTAAGTTGTATTATAAAAAATTAGGTTAAAATTATGCAGATCTCCAAATTATAATAAACTAAGTGCAAAAATATACCTGTAAAGTTCTTTCAAATGAAGGTTATGACAATCATATTATGATGTTAGAAAAAAATGGCAGAATGAGGACAATGCTGACATGCAATCATCTCAAAGACAACGTCAGTAAAACTGAAGAGAAACAAGGTTTGACAGACAACAGGAAACTTAAAATATAAATATCATTATTTAATCCTGAATTTGATACATTCACTTTTTCAGTACTGGCGAACAGAAGCAAAATATAGCTATAAAAATAGTTATTGAAGACTTAATTTCTCTGCCTAAAACTCAACTAAAGGTAAGCAACTTCCACACTTTGACAATTGAGGCATAACACAGCTACTTCAGAGTAGAAAGTGAAATTATTGTTAACTGTGTAATTATAATTGTATCATACTTTTCTCAGAAGGTTGCTAATAATCGGAGAATTAAATAACAGTTACATTGGGAAGTTCAACATACTGTGAGTTAAGAACTGCCGTAATACACAACACGTGGATTAAACATAGAAAGTGAAAGATTTATCACCATCAACAGCTGTTACCACAACAAAAGACCAAATCAGGAGTAAGAAATGCAAAGGAATATATAGAAGTAAAAGCTGTAATAAAGTCCTTAAAAAGAATACACATTATTTATAACGAAAGGTGGGGTGGACTGGAGAATTTATTTAAATAAAGAGTCTCAAATTATTCTGCCCTAACCAGTGATTTTTTTCAGACTATGGGGATTCCAAAGAAAAGCAGCTAAAGACGCATTTGAAGTACAACTGGTAAGATGTGTATGAATAATTAGAAAGCTGTGAGGAAATTTAAACATCATTAGTAAAAATTTCAAATAATATAATTCCATGAAATACCAGAAATGAAAGAAAATTAGCAGGTTTGCTAGATGATTAAGCAGTCAAAGGATCACTTATACAAGATAAACATAGTGCAGAACAGCTAAATAATTTATTTGAATAAATTATTCAAAACGGATATGCAAGAATATGTTCCCAGATCTGCCCTTTACAGGTGAAATAAAATTGCCAGTTTAAAAAGAGACACTGGCAATGAAAAGACAAAAAACCAAATAGTTAATAGAAGGTTATACAGTGTAAAACTTAAGAAAGTTAAATGGCAAACCTCGGTCTATCCTAACATCAATAGAAATGGAATCTTAGGCTCCATCTATTATTTCATCTGATGTGCATACAGTATAAACTTCTGTTCAGTCCTGAGAAGGAAGAAAAGCCCAAGGGCTATTGTGACATATTCATAGGGGGATGTTGCACTGTAAATTTGTGAGCCACTGTTTCCAGGCAGATAGGTAAATGTCTACTAACATTAACTGAATCTGTCTCTTCCTAGACGAAAATCCACTCAGAAACTTATGAAAACTTTTCCCCATATTGTTCACAGCAGCTACTAGGATGGTTTAGAATAATCATCATACTTCTGAAAAATCTCAGTGGGGCAATGCAGTTCACATTGACTTGTATCAATAACTTTTCCCAAGTCCTTCAACAGAAGAGCTATTACAAAGATTAAACAGTCATGGAGTAAGAGACTGCAAAATAAACTTGGAATGAATAGTTCATTTTTAGAACAGCTGTCTATAGTTAAGTGATTTCATACTCTTACTCATATTAACCTTTAAATCAGAGTGGAGAACCCATGTCTTACAAGCCATGATAAAAATGTCTTAGTCATTTTTCATTACGTTATTGAGTAATGCTAAGTGTGTACATTAACATCTGGCACAAAGGTATTTGTAAAACCTCTTGGCTCTGGCAAAGATAAAAGGTTCCCAATGCCTGTCTCCTACGAACCACTTACAGACAGCTGTAAGTCACTTCTCAACCTAAGTGCATAGTACACACGTCTCCCTGGATAATCTAAACCCAGTACACAGACATGTAGAACACAATTAGGAAGACAAGAGAATTTTACATTTTCCTACCCACTGTAAACAAACACATAAATAAATAAATTAATAGATGGTGATGATAATCCAGTGAAACGGGTAGGTTTTTTAACCAAGAGAAAGCAGTTGTAAAACATAAGCAGAAAGTCAGTGGAAAACATAACACAGTCCAGCTTCTGAACAAGTACATATGTACATGAGCTGTTCTTTCTAGCCATGCATCACCAGCTCGTTGTGTCAGAATCACCACACTCTATGTCCAACCAATACAGCTCATACAGGACAAAGCTTAAGTTATTTAGGCTAAATGTACATGCTTTATGATCCATTATCTTCACTCAAAGTTATCCTAATATTTCTAACAAAATCCATAGACAATTGTTAAAATAACTAGCAAGGCACAAAACTCATCTTGGTAGTGCCTAAGAGTTTCATATTTTGCCCCAAACCCAAGTCCTTTATGATAAAAGTTCAAAAGCCTCATTGTTAGATTTAAAGAGATCAATACTAAGACCAGACGTGATCACTGCATGAGGTTAATAAGATGGTACTTTCACATGAAATTTTCTGCATGAAAAGTTAATTTATTGAAGGTGAACAGCTTATCAGCCCTATTAGTAAAGTCATGGTATTTAGTATCTTCAGTCCTTTGCTTCCATGCTGCCTGCTAAATCTTAACTTTACACAGCTTTTACATATTTAATAGTAATACGCAGCTTTATATTTTACTGTATACAACACCGACATTTAGAATGCGCTTACCATACAATGATGTAAAAATACGCAGTGAGACTAATAGGATTTAAAAAGAGGGAAGGGATGGAAAATCATACTAGATGATTCAAAGAACCTGACTTGAAGTAGGAACTTCGGTATTTCATTAAAGAAAAAAAAGTCTTTGTGAAATAGAAAATGAACAGAAAATGAAAAAAAAGTTCCTAGTGCAACAGTGCTCTTTATCCCCCATACTAGAAATATGGTAGAAATTACCCACATACTACTCCACTTTCCAAAGAAGTCATGTATGAAGATCAGGGGAGAAAGAAATTTACATATAAAGCCACTAAAAGACACTTCTGTTTTTTTGTTTTCTGTGTACAACAAAGTTAAGGGCAGAATGTTATCAGCCTCGTGTTTGAATAGCTTGTCCCTATTTATGTCAAAGCACTAACGTTATTTAAATTAGACTTTCTGTATTTAATCGTGCAGTTTGTCCAACATATCCTTTGCTTGTCAGAGATAAATAGAATGCTGTGTTCCAGCACAAGAGAAAGCAAATCTGTTACTGCCACGTTCTGGCTGCACTCTATGTTTCTGAAGAGATACCAGCTATAAAAAGAAGTACCTATTGTTTCTACCAGGTTTTTCACACTATGTTGCTGGTTTCTCAGTACAGCAGATCTCTTGCTAAAGCTGAGAAAGACCAAGTCTCTGAATAACACCACTAAGAGACCAATTAGTTTTCCATTTCCTTTGCAGTAGTCCTAATTTTTTTTTTAATTTTATAAAAATTCCATATTTGTTTCTTAAAATTTTCTTTCCTTGTTACAGTTTTACACAGTTCTGGACTGAACTACACCACAGCTTCAAGGTGAAGTTTGCACATTTTCTCAGAATTTCTGGAGTGGTACAAGGAATGTCCAGTGCAAATATGACAAGGGCTATGTAGGTTAAACCTGTGTAATAAATAGTTGGTTTAGAATGCAGAAGCATTTTGCCATGTGGTGTAAAAAAACCAAACCTGATTTGCTGTGTCAGACTACAACATCCTTCCAGCCCAGTACAGTCTCTGGGTATCTCTATCACTGGTGGTATATAACAGCAAAGTGTAACTGCTGTAGAATAACTATTCTGACAGAACATTTTATCCCTCAGCACTTTTAAACGGCTTTCATTTTATTCACAGAGCATTGTTCCCTCCAGCTAGAGCATAAAATCCAAATAAAGAGTAAATCCTGCAATAAATCTAGTAAGTCTACTCAAACCGTGTAGAACCTTCAACTATACACTGTTGAATTATTAAAGATTTGTCAGAAAATTTTGCCGACAAATCCAAACCACTACAGGAACAGGAAAAAAGACCAGGAGTACCAGGGGATGGAAATCAGGCCCTGTAATTGTCAGCAAAAATGTAAAAGTCATCTAATGCAGAAGACACTCACTAAAATAAGTGAACAAGGTAGAACAAAAGGATAATGTGAAGTGGATGGCATAGTAATAAGGAAAGAAGTTTCAGAAATTCAGTGATTTGGACAATATTTACCTCTAATCGTTTTTTTTTTAAATGAAAATGAGTATGTAGACTCAACAGCCTTCAGTCATACTGGAAAACTGACAGGCCATAGCATATTTCTCATCTCTGCACACACTGTGATACCCTACATTCAGAGGTCTTCTGTGTTGTCTGGCTGCTGCTTCTCTTCTCCCCACACAAGTCATGTTCATATCATCATAAATGCATGTACTTTATTTGTGTTATGATCATCCTAAAAGTCTTGTCAAAGAGGATACCCAAAAGGATGGTGACAGACACCAATCCAACAAGTTACAATCAATAGGACCAAAGGAAAAATGACAACACTGAGGGCTTGTGTACACAGCTGGCAGATAATTTGATGAGCTAATTAAGTCTGGCTGGCAAGCTAATACAAGACAAGCAGAGGAATCCAATCGCTATTCAGTCTAGATACCATTTAATTGCTATCCTCTCGGAGAAGAGAATTAGCTGGTTCAGAAAAGCAGTCTAAGTGGTCTAAGAAAAAAGCACAATGTTATGTCAGGGCAAAGGTTGGAGGTGGAAATGATACAATATGCAACAAGAGTGATGAAAAAGACTCTGAAGAAATCAGAGTACGCTGATGAATAGTGAAAATTCCATTGCAAAATAAAGGAAAAGCATTAAGAATGTCATATGAGCACTTCCTCCCAGGTCTCAGTCCTTCATAAAAATTTTAGTGGTGTCAAAGAGAAAAGGTATCAGCCAACACACAAACAGCAGGAAGCTGTAACCTCAGGGATGTGCAACGCATGGGAAAGAAAGGAACCAAAGATGTCCCTCCAAGTTAACACTTCTGATGCCCAAGTATGTGTATTAGTAGAGATACAGGTCAGCAGTCCGAGACAGCCATTAGGGTCTGCTAGACAGAGGAGATGAAACGTTATGAGAAATATGATTAAATATGAGAAATATGATGAGAGCCTATGAACTCTGGCTCAAGAAGCTCGGTATGTATTCTTGCAATGTGTGACTTGGGAATTTTGACTTGCCTTGCTTTGTACTGTTCCCTGGGCACCGGTATGTGCTGTACTGTGCAATAGTAAATCTATTTTCATGTAGCTAGTTTAAACTATGACAAACAACTTGAAATAATATCATAAATAAAGGGTTGAAGGCAGCTGAATAAGGGCAACTTCAAAAAACTTTAGGAAGTCAATACCAAGTGTAAGAGACTAAGATGGACTGGAACCAGGGCAAAATTTCCAGTGTTACAATAGAATTACATTGGTTGAGAAGTTTGGATCGTAAAATCATAAATTCTTTTTCAGGTCCTTAAGGTAGCTAGTGTTTTATTGGGTTGGTCCTGCCTCTGTTCCTGACCCAGAGGCAGAAAAAGAAGGAGTGGGGGACCATGGGGCATGGCCAGTACCCATAGCAACAGCATGAAAATGAGAAAGAAAGTGAGCTTAAATATGAATAATTCCTTGTTTCAAGGTGATGAAACGCCTTTGTATACATCATATGAAGATACGTGTATCTTCAATATATCAAAAGTGAATAAAATCTTCTAATTTTCAAGTACTTGCTTATGTATTGTTGCATGTTGAAAGTAACACACAGATGATATACAAGCAAGGGAAATTTGATTGTTCGCATAGGACTGACACCAGCACCTTATGTGCAATTTGTTGAGTTTCTCCCTTCATATACAGCAATGCAGCATAATCAGTACGGGATTTACTAACAGCAGAAATAACTATTCAGCAATAGCTCTTGATACACTTCAAGGCTAGATAACACTGTCTGAAGGTCAAGTTCTGACTTCTTGAAGCCTAATTTATTCAAGAGGAGACTAAAGTACTAGAGTTAGAAAATGGCCAAGCACTTTCTTCAATTGATGAAAAAGCTGGTTTTTTCCAAAGGATTTCTGCCAAGAGAAAAGGATTATGAGCAGAGTAGGGCGCTAAACACTGCCAATTTCCTTGGTTACTGTATGAAGAATGTTAGATGTTCAAAGAAGGCAAGAAGAAACTGAAAAACATATCAAAGATTTGTTCAAGAACTGAAGACAGAGAGGAGACAGTGTAACGTTAATTGTGCCACTAAACCTTGTCAAACCATACAAGAGACAAGTAATGACCAAGTGTATTAAACCACTGAGATTGTAAAAGACTTTTTAAAAAGCTCTTTGCAACTCTTACTTCCATACACACACATACATCTCTACCTACCTCTTCTGGCAACTTTGCAGTGTAGTGCTACACATTCTGAATGCCAAGATCATTGACTATTCTGTGTACAAAATATTCTGTAAAATGTGACTGCTTGTAGAGACTGGAATCTCACAGGATAGGAAAAACCTCCTTTATCATAGTAGCTGAACCATAGGGATTTCTAAAGTTAGTCCCATTTTGATTTCATTTATGCATGTGGATCATTTTTATACAAAATAATAATGGTAGGAAGCTTTCTAGTTTTGTGTTTTTCAAAGCAGGAAATATGGCTGGTCAACCAGCATATGACTGCTATACCAGAATCCATTCTTGGGTGCCTGCTTGCATATAAAGAATACATATTCAAAGCAAAAATCGGTCCCAGAAACCTTCTCAAGTCTAATATCAGATTTACATTTCTTTGGCCAGCGTGATCAGGGAGGGGAAAAGTCGAGCAATGCCCTCCCCTGAGGAACTCTCTCCTAAACAGTCGTTGGACCAAGTCACATCTCTTCCACAATGACAGAAAACGCTAGTCTGCCACCTCCTTCTTCCCTTTTATCCACAGACTGAACCTCTAGCCTCACACCAGCCTCTATCATGAGTTACTTAGTATCTGCAAGTACAGTACCACAGATGACTCAATTCTAGGCAGTTCATGAATCCTTCACAGCCAACCTAAAGTTGCATACTCCTTCTAACAATTATCTACAGGAGATTCTTATGAAACCAGTTTCATCAAGTTTTTACACCTTATCAAGAGGAAGAAATTCCAGATCTCTCCAAACAAAATGCAGCTATCTCAGCACATGTGAAATGCACAAAGATGGCAAGACTTAAGCCTACACACTACCTTGGCCTTCTAACAATTTTAAACACAAACACCCTACCAGCCTCCTGAATTCAGCTTGGGTCTCAGCTCACTGCCATATATATTCCTTCTCCTTAACCTTCCTCAAGTCTTGTTCTCACTCAAATCCTTTACTATTTGTATCACACTCTGCAGATTGAGTGGCAGCATATCCAGACACTTTATCCTAGTAACTTATCTCTAAGATCTAATTCTATACTGCATTTTCAGTCAGGTCCATCTCACTCTTTACCTGTGGTTATCCCAATTATTTTCTCTCTGACCACTCAAGAAGTCACGACACAAAACATTCCATGAAGAATAAGACCTTACAGTGATTCAAACACCACCTCAACCACCACAGGTTTTCTGACCACTGTTCCTAAAGTCTTTAAAACACACTCAAGTCCATCTCCCACTTAAACCTCTCATCTGTCATTGAATCTTTGCAGGGTATTACCCTTTCTTTTATTGTATTACTGTATTATATTATTTATTATTGTAGTTCTTTCATTTTTATTACTGTACAAAAGACAAAGAGGGCACGAGTGTTGTTTATACATCTTTAAATGACTGTTTTTCAAAACTGTCCTTATGAAGAGATGTTTCATACATTAATGCTTTGTCTGCCTGCAGTGATTTTATAAGAGGTATCCATTTAATGACACCATTATCATGTCACTTAAAGTGCCTTATGTAAAATTCCTGGATTAGCACACTGGCCTTTCATCTCAGGGAACCCAAATGCAAAACTGAAAAATTACTTCCATGCTCTCAGCCTTGCAGACAGGCATTACTAATTCTCAGTACAATTTGGTTTAAGTGTCCATTTTCCTTGGGGGAGGAGGGGCAAGTGTTGATTAAAGTATTGTGTGATATCAGGCCAGAAAAATAGATGGAATAAATCTTGAAATTTGCATGCTTATACTAGTCCTAGATTTGAGCAATCTAAACTGTATCCTCATTTTCTAATCAATATTTCATCCATTTAAAAGACACTATGCAATCTCTTCAGGAATCACTCGAAATTATTCAGCTGCAATACATACTGCCTATGTACACAGGGCTTTTTAACACTGTATGACTTAGTCCTCAGCTGCTGTGGAAAAAAACAACTCACACTGTTTCTACACCTTGCATCCAACATCAGGTATATAAATCCTCTCCTACTTATAACAAGTCTAGTAGACTTGTGGGTAATTATCTTGAATAAATGATTGGCCTTTGACTGTAAAAAATGTTTTGAATCTATTATGACCTTTTAAATCTCATTTCTCAAAAACATTTTTAGAGAGGTACAAAGTTACTCAAACAAAAGATAAAGACAACATTTACTCTAACTGTGTTAGATAAATTATATCTCTAGTCTATCTATACACACACTATAAATCTGGTGTTAGTTGTATTCAATATGCATAATTCCCCATGCTTATTAAGCAAGTTATTTTTCTGCCTGTGCTAAAAGACCCCTAAATGATGCCCTGTAGCTTTAGTTAAAAATATATTATTTAAGATTAAAACACACCAATTGTGATAAGTAATTCATATCACATTTTAAACCAGAAATAAGTATGAAGTAACTGTGGACAAAGCATATTACATATTTGGAATGAAAATTAGAAAAACCCATGTATTCAAGAAACTGGCAGAACAGCAGATTATCACATTGATAATGCAAAATTTTACCTTGTGTGGGGGAGAAAAAAAAAGGGGAAAAAAAACCTTGCAATTTTTGCATTGCCATAATTAAAGTAGACTTCTTTCACAATTACCCATTCCATGAACTAAAGATACAATGATTGGGAATGATCGACAGTCTGAAATAATACTTGATGAGCTACGCTTAAGCTTCTCTTGACTATGCAGTGCTAATGTAACATTTTTATATTTCCAAGTCCTTCTTGCTTATAAAAAAAAGAAGCTGCACTACTTTAAGTCAAAGGTGATGTCTAAGGTTCTAATGTCCATGAGAAACAAACGCAAATTTACATATGCACATGCATGCATGAATGTCACCCCTTACAAACAAGGCTCGCTCTTGCCTGCCTTCCTGCTTTCCCTGCCTGTAATATTCTAGTTACAGAAAGTAGGGTATTGCTACAGAAAAACCACCTCCTGAATAGAGAGAAGAGATACTTTCTGGAGGAACTCTACCTGCATAGACACAAACATCACAAGCATAAAGAGGACTATTAAATCTGGCATACAGTGAGTGCTCACAGTGAGGACATATGCCACTGAGAATTTTTCCATCTCTGTGTAACCCAATACCTACCTACCTAAGACAACATCCTGTACTGGTTCCTCCTACTACTTTCATTATTTTTATTTTGGTCTTACAAAGTGCACAGATAATGAGAAGTAAGGCCAATAATTCTTGACTGCTAATTTGATAATAGCATAAAAATATTTGTGTTTTAAAATAGGAATGAGTTCATAGAAAATGATTTTACTCACTGTGCATTTATCAAAAGAGAAAAACCCTTAAACTCTCAGAGAATGATGCTGACCTCTCAACAGCAAAAAAGAACATCAATCCATTAAAATATACTGTACAGTTAAAACTTAAGTTTTCTAGCCTTCTGAATGCTAGATTGAGCAAAGTTACATATCTCTGCCCTCCCACATAGCACCAACTACTGCTGTGTGCATACCAGAGGAGTCCAACACAACTACACATCACAAGAACAAAGACCTTCATCTCCTAACATACAAAATAACCAAAAGAACATCCAAAAATAAGTGACAACTAAAGACTTGAGACTGGGGGGGGGATGGGACGGGACACAGGGACGGGACGGACACCACAGAAGTTAAACCACAATTTTTAAAAGTGTATTTTTGAGGAGTGTTACAGACATATACCAAATTGTTAGGATAAAACTGTGTAAGAGCACATCTTGCACACAACTAAATCTGAAAGCAAAGTTATTATACCAGAAAAGTACTATATGATCAGACAGTGGTACTATCTAATCTGAACCAGTCTATCACACTAAAACCGTACGTTCGCAGTCTTACTCTCCAACTCAAACATAGAAGTAATCTGAAAGATAGCATACATCTCAAATCAGTAAGAGCTATGTGTTCATATACTACTTTAGACCCACTGGATTTACGCTATAAGAAGTATATGCTGCGTCCTGTGTAAATTGTTCATGAGAACCATTTAATACTGTAGCAATATCTCAGTGAAATTTAATTTTTCACAGTGCTGAGATATTAAAAGCCTCTGAGTAACAGAAGAGTCTAATAACAGTGATTCAGGCACATCATGCAGCAATGAATTTTTGAAAAATATCTACACATTTACAAATAAATCTAACTAATGAATTACTTAGGAGTTTGTTTAAACTAACTTCTCAGAAGTTAATATATAATAGTTATAAAGAATCTTCACAGATACCCCCAATGCAGAGAGTTACACTAGACAATTCTGGTGCACATACGCATAATGATTTTGCATTGCTTTCACTTTTTAATGAGGTAACAAAAAATGGCAAGTTATAGTGGCTACAGAGAAACACTGTATATTGTTAACCTGATTCCCAAAATACATGATAGACCATCCACCATCAAGGTATTAGCCAGAGCGTGAGGAAAAGTATGTTGCTTTTATGGCTGATGCAAAGCCTGGGGAAGCAGACTGCAATAACCCTCCATTAGGAACAGTGCCATAGCCTTCTAGAGAGGCATATTTTAATATTCTGAAATGCAGTTATGACACTTTAAACTTAAAAAGTACATTAATCTGTAAGCAAAATCGATTTCTTGCACAAGGTACAGAATTATAGCAACAGAAAAAAGCACAGTAACAAATACTCAATTAGGTACACATATATATGTATGTTATGTAAACAGATATTTCACATAATGAAATTAAAAAATCTACAATTATCAGAAAAGAAAAATTCTTATTACACTTACTACATTTCTTATTAGAGAAATAAAAGAACTGAAGTGAAAAATTAAATATAGCCCTGTTTATTATAAACATTATTTAGACTAAGCAAATGTATTAGCAACCCATACTAAAGTTAGAATTACAACACTGATTTAAATGCCATACCCATTTCTGCAGAGTTATTGGCATAACTGCAGGCAGTGTTACTCTTCTTGAAGACAGACTCATGCCTGCTTTTCACAGAACTCTCCAACCTTAATCCAGGTGATAAGATGAAGCAGAAGCTGTAGCTTGAAGCCTAACTTCTCATAACCTAAACAGTGCAGAAACAGTGCAAAGAAAAGACTATGGATGCAGTAAACGTCACGCTGTTTATGTGAATCCAGTCCTAGGCAAAGCCAATTACAAAAGACACTAGGATAGGACCAACTAGAAATCAACCAACCAAAGCACTTGAAAACTCATCTTCTGTCCTTGGAAAGGCCCACACTGCTATCTCTGGCTACAAAAATAAGCAGAACAACATCCATTTCTATCACTCAGAACCCTGTCTTCACTGTCAAAACAGAAACAAAAAACCTCAAATTGTTAAAGACTCTATTCTAGCACTTTACACTGAGTGTTTTTAGTGGTGTTGGTTTCTTTTTCCCCTTCCTGGCTTTTTCCAGCAAACAAAATATTCTTCATTGTTTCTAACCTTAGGGCTTCAGAAAAGTAACTGAGCATAAGAACTGAAGCACTTTATTCAAAGCAGCAGCAAACCTCCCCTTTTACTTAAAGTAATGCAATTGCTACTTCTGCATTGCAACAAAAGCCTGAAAATACAGCACATATAATGTTACAAGGGAGTGAAACTTAAGGCTGCTTTATAAACTCAAGTTGTGGATCTCCCCCACTCACATATTTACTGTATGTATGAAATATCTTCATAACAAGTCTGGTTTGATTAACATGTTTCAACAAAGGAAGCCAGGGATTTTTCTTTCTTTCTTTGTCAAAAAGGCTAAGATTTTACATTGCTTATATGATAAGGCAAGCTATGATCCTTTTTTTTTTAAAAAGTCTCATAACATGCTTAATAAAAACAGAAAACCATTTTTCTTCTAGGTAGCGTGAGTAAGCAATAATCCTGTTGTAAAAAGAATTATTAAACAGATGTTATAAAAGAAAAACCCAGTATCAAGGTTCTAACTCTGAGCAAGCAGTTCACATCAGAAGCATTACTCACCATAGGTGAAGACTGCAAACATTCTGCAAAAATTATTTCTATTAAGTATTCATAACGCATCAAACAATAATGTATCAGATACATAGACTACTGTAGTTTCACAGAAAGTTACTGCAAGTAAATTATTTAGCACACATCTGATGTATGTGTCCTAGAAGCATTCAGAACTGACTTGGCAAATATTATAACAATCCATTTTAAAATTCAATAGATCATATTGATAGTGGTTTTTTCCCCCTCAGTAATTTGAGATGAGCATACTCTGTAGTAATCCCAACATATTTAAAGAAAAAAAAAATCATCTCCAGGACATGAGAAACTATACACTCGCAAGTTCAAGATAAACAATGTGATTTCATGTCTCTGTTTTGAGAGTTTTGTAAGTGGCAAAAGCTACATAACAAGTCACTGGCACCAGTAAGATACTTCAGAATCCATGGACTCAAAGCGTTTATTTTCACGCTAAATTACTTTCCTGGAATCCTAAATCCAGCAGGGCTTTGGTAAATTCTGTTGATGAACAAACACCATACAAAAAGAACACAAATCACCCCCCAAAAACTAAAAACTGCAATTCACTGGCATTTCACCTGCAGATCTCTAATGGTAATGGAATACTGCCAAGGAATAGGAAGTAAAGACAAATATTTTCCTAAACTTTCAAAACCTGTTGTCCTTGATTGAGACATACAGGGTGGAAAAAAACAGATAAGAAACTGATGCCAAGTCACAAAGAGTATTTGTTTGGAGAGAGACATTTGATCCCTATTCAGTTAGCTTTAAAATAATCTAAAACAACTAATTGTCCAGATTTAAGGTATCATATATATTTACTTTTATTTTTCTCTCCTAAGTTCCAGTCCAAAATACTTATGACTGTTTTTAGAAATCAGAAGAATAAAACACTATTCTGGAGATCAAGTTTGAAGTGTTACAGAATTAACATTTGCAACGAACATCATTTTGTACTGGTGATAGCTATGATAGATGTCAAGTGTTTGCAATTACGTTTTTACCTTTCAGGCACAAAGTTTTTATTTCCTATGGGAGCATGTTATCAAAATTCCATAATACAGCTTCAAAATTTTGCTGTGAGATGTAGAAAACAACATGTGGTACCAGAGCCTGATCCTGTAGGCATTTTACTCCCAAGGATATTAGACATGCATGCATTTGCAGTACCAGAACACAAAATGCCCTCCACAATCTTTTTGCCTTGGATCTTATGGAAAAATGTTTAGGAAACTGTAAATCTTGGTGCACTGCATTAGTGGCTTTACTGGGAAAGAAATAATAATAACCCAAGCCATTTTTCCTTACTCCTGAGTACTGAAGGTCCTCAGTTCTTGAAAAGCACGCGCAGCATTTTATTCTGTGAACAATACAGACCTATTTGTCTGCAAGGTGAAGCAGAGGATTATTTACCTCAGTGAGACTATCTGTATTTTGTCTACTCCAGTTGGATATACAGACCACATCCATTGAGAAAGGAAGCAAACCCTTAAGTGGTGTGCTTGACTTTGTAATAAAAATCCCATTTTCAGATCTGATTTGATTTTAAACAAAGATACTACAGTAATCTACTTACATTAACGAAAGTAGGTATCAGTTGCATCCAAGAGTACATGACATTGAGGAATACTTTCATGTCTGAAATGTCACAAACCCCAAAAGGGAAAAAGGGAAAATATATGATGTCTCAACTCTTACTTGCAGAATCACTTCACTATCTGAAAGGCGAGAGGAGTTCTGTTGATAAATGCAAGATAGGAAAGGCTTTGAAAGCAAATTATGCCTTTAGGGAAATATATATAATCACTTTTTTTGTACAAGTAAAAGATTTGACTTGTCCATGTGAGGTTTGCAAAGAATTTTGCTGGTGCTGGTGTACAGGAAGGAAACCAGATCCAGCTCACTTGCTTGAGAGCTCTGTAAAATGATTATGTTCGTGCAGCTTTTCACTCCTATTTTTGTCACTAAGCTACCAGATACAGTTCTGAAAACACTGTGCAGATACATTTTAGATACTTCAAAATATAAACGACTGCTACTTCTTGACACTAAAGAAAGCGTCACTAAATTGAGTGGGCAAGAATTGAAAATCTCTTAGTAAGAGTTAGTAGCTCCAAGTAAGGCTTTTGTAACAACATATGGAGTAGAGATATCCTACTGGTAGAGGAAGGTCAGTGATATACTTAAGGCACTGGATATGGAGTCACAACAGCTGATCTATTCCTGGCTCTGCCAGACATAACACAGGAATGTGGGCATTTAGAGGTAACTAGAGTAAATCAGAGTCAGTTTTTGCTTCTGTAGATAGGGGAAAAAAAAAAGCTACAGAATATAAATTCATTAAGGTTTATAAAAAACCCTTGATGCTATTTTTTGTACTTGTTTTTTCTTTAAGCTAAGGTAGAAGATTATTATGCAATACCAACACAAAGCCAGTAAATTACTTGCAGTACTATCTGGACTTCCTTGAGAGAGTGCTCCTGTCTGCATGGCACAGACAGTAACTTTGTCTATGTACTAGAAGAAGAGTCAGTTAATAGAATCAAAGTGACAGTGGAAACACATACAAGGTATTTGTTTGCATAGGTACACTGGCATACATTTGGCAAATAACTATTTTCCTTAAAACCATTCCATGAAAAAAAGGTTTCAAAGTGACTAAGTTGTTATCCTTCTCCTCCGATAGTCCCTTACATAAAGAAATGTAGCAAGACCTTATTCCTCAAAGAGAACACACAATACATCCTCCTACACAGTTGATAATGATCGATTCCTATGCAGAAACAGCTGCATTAAAACAGAGTAAACAACAGGCATATTATAACATAACTAAGAACTTCACAATGAAGTTTGAATCATCATGATCTCACTTCTTCTGCCTCTTCATACAACCGTCCACCTATTAAATGCTTCTATTCTAGGACACTAATGCACTACAACAAAAAAACCCACTACAGTGTAGTTTCAGCTCTTCCTCTTCTAGCCTTTCCATGGATGAGCCAGGCATTACAAACAACACACCATGCTGGAGCAGTTTAAGGGCAAAGCAAGATAACTCTAATTCCCAAACCCTGCACTGAAAAGCCATCTCCAAATATGTCACTTTATAGTTCTCAGCAGATCGCTGTCCTTTGCTGGCCAAGAAACAAACTCTGAACTCCTCCTTTTTAATGCTGTCTTTGAATTACTAACCCATGTGTCAGCTTCCTCCTTCCCCTGGGTTATAGCTGTAAGTGGGTCAAACTGACCCTTAAACATACTTGCAACAAGTTTCTTCGATAAAAATTCTCAACAACTGTACTTTCTGACAGCAAGATTACAAGCTGGCTGTATCAGAAAACAGTGTTATCAAGTGCTAGTCTTCCACAAGAAAATTCATTTAATAATACGCATAGAACCAAAGCAAAGAGAAACATGGGTTGCAGGAAGAAAGTGGGTAGACAAAGACACATAAGGCAGGTTCCTGGTGCCACGGCTGAATCACTGGCTTCAGTTCTACTGTCTCCATACATCTGTCTTCTGAAGGAGCTAGTTTGCAAAAGAGAATGTGAGAAAGAGAAGCCTTTCTCATGCTAGTATTTCTGTTACAAAGACATCAACCATCAACAGCAGTCAGTCAAGCAAGTACCAGAGCTCCAGAAACAATGTGTTTTCCTCACTGTAGACTGAGACTGCTTGGACTGAATCGGTAATGTGTTTTATCTCTGAGTCACAACAGTACATATTCTCTTAAATCTTAGATGAGTCTATATGAGTAATTTCCCAGGACATGACTTCTGTACTTGCTAAATACAAGCCCTACTTCAAAACTGTAATACTGCTAGAATAGTTTAGGAAGAGATCAAAAGAGATTCATATAACCTTTGCCCCAGTGCATAAACCCCAAACACAAAGATGGGGAGTGTTTTTTCACCTGTCCACAATACCTCCATAGAAAAGGCCTAGACCTACTCAGTCCTTTCCTCACCACTAACTCAGATACTGCTCATTTGCAGTTACCCTACAGTGTCCCTCCTTTGGGTCTGAAAAGCTGAGTAGTTTGTGTTTCATAAACTCATTCAGGATTTGGGAAGCCTCCATCCCAGAAGAAAAGTAACAGCCAACCACAAGGAGTTCATCCTTCAGCTGTTCCAAAGACCTCTTACTTTAGAATAACTTAGGTCTTCTACATGGCTTGGTTGACACAGCAGTTACATATTCCGATTTTCCATAAAGTCTATTCCTTACGTACGCTTTTGCCAGCTACTGATGAAGTGTTAAGAGGAAAATTACAAGACTGATTTTGCCCACTGCCTGCTAAAAAGGAAAGAAGTCATAAAACTCCTACTGGATACTTAATTTACTTCAAAAATGTACTAATGCTTAATCTTCAATGTTATTTAATAAGGTCCCTGTTTCACAGACAGAAGTAAAAAGGATGAAGTAGCAAATTTTCTAAGAGTATCTTAAGAGGGACCCTTTTCCAAAATCCTTTCAACTCGCTTCTGATCTTATGTTAATGAAAAACACAAAAGTTAAAGCATATCCTTTTCATGGGTGCTCTTCATTTCCCTGAATGAGGAGGATATTATTCTAAAAATCGTACCAACAAGTAGTTATGTGGACACTTGGATAGAAACGGATCTCATTGCCCAGTGACTTGCCCAGAGGAGACAACACACAAACTTCCTTTGAAAGCTCCATGTTCTGAAGTTACCTGAATACAATAAACCTGAAGTAATGTGCTCTAAGTGACTAATCATGGACTAGAGCCTAACAGAATACCACCAATTAAAACTTTTATCTGTTAGATATCTCTTTTTTTCAGAATTATTGGTTATAAAACCACTAGAAAGAACCAGCTTTGCTCAATTTAGAGCAATAACTTGCTATCCAGATCACTTCAACCTAAGGAAAGAATTTAAACCTTCTTCTTCAGTATCCCAAGCAGGACCCTTAATCCTCAACTCTGTAAATAATTTTTTTTCCCTATTTGAGAAGTCTAATTGATCTTGCTCTCTCACAGGTTTATCCTAGCTGAGCAATTCCTATTTTACCCAGAAAATAAACATCTTAACACAAATCTTAACACAACAGTACAGCAGAAGTAAAACAGCTTTCAGGACAATCTGAAATTAGACATGTTACCTCCCGAACAAGACACACCCCTCACCAATACTTTGAGAAAATCTCAAAGAATAAATACACTTTAAAATTTAACTTAATGAAAACAACCAGATATAAATATTAAGTGTCACAGTCAGAAATTACAGATGTGGGAACTAAGTTGAAGCATGAAAATCAGGATACAGACACTTTTCCCTTAGCCTTAATGAGTAATTATTGTACTAGACAGAAACTAGGCAGATCCTGTCTACTTACCAAAATGGAAAAGACTATTCCTGTATCCTAATGCTACAACACACTAATCAGAGAGGGGCTGATGCTAGAGAAAGCCTAATCATGAAAATCACTCCAGCCTGGAAAAAAACCCCAACCTTCTCTTACCAGATTATTCATCTCCCCTCGAATGATTATGTAGAAGTTCACATTGAAAGAACAATGGCAAAAAGCTGAACACTGCTGTTTAAGGCAGTTCTAAATTTCACAGCATCTGAGGATATAATGCTGTTTCCCATCCTCACCAATTCTCCTCAAAAGCTTGTCGGATCTTAGAGCCTTGTTATGCACACTCTTTGCAAAGCTTTTCAGCTGCCTATTTTCACAATCAATAGGTTCAAGCCTGATGACTGAAGAGCATACTGATAAAGTTCTGTCAACTGAGTTATAAGAAAACCCTCCTATTGCATGGGCTTCCCTCTCACTACACAGCAGTAAACTCTAGTGATTATGAGAAGAAATTCTTGCAAACTTCCAGCCTGTTTCCCAAAAGTTGATACCATTACTGTGCCATTATCAAGTGTTTGCAGCTGTTCATAAACTCCAGGTCTTAATGTAATCAGTAACAGGAGTTATCATAACTAATATAAAAAGGCTATTTATAGCCTAAGAATGCACTCACTGAAAAATCCAATTCTGATCACAAGGCAATCTACTGTAACTTGTTTTCCTGTGGATATAATATGAAGTTAAGAAGCAAACAGACATAGCGGAATGCAGCATATGCATACATACCAGAAATAGGCAGGAACAATCCATCAGTACCCTAATTAGAAGCACAGGCACACCTCTAAGATAACCAATACACATTTATTTCTCTCTTGAGACTTAAGTATTAAATATAATGTACACTATTGGGCTAAAATATGAGCTGATTAGCTGCAAATGAATGTTCTGTGACTGAAACAAGAGAAAATAAAGTTCATACTGTTACTAGAGCAGAGAGGTCTAATTTCTTCTCCCTCTTAGTTCCTCCTCCCACAACTGCCCTTCTTGAAAAATTTTCTTTGGCCTGATTAGCATTTTTTTTTAATCTTCCCATTTGAGGTGACTCCCATCAGGACTCTAACATGAGAGACACACTTAAATATGCTGTCTTGAAGGTTTCATTTTATCTTCATTCCGAAATTAAAGGCAGTCATAAAGGCATGAATTCCTTCAGAAGCAACAGCTTTAAACATGTTGAAGACAAACAAGGAGAATATGGCCAGTGGTCAACTGCATCTCCCACTTACCACTGCAGGACTTCATCACTTGCCAGTGACATCCCATCTTGTTAAGAGAAATAATCAGCTGCTAGAAAAGTTTGGAATCCCTGAGCCCTGAAATCCCCAACTGGAAACCGTATCAGTCCTTGCCACTGTGCGCACACACACACACAAGATCGACATCAACCATCAGTAACAGGATTCTGATGCCCTTCCACCAGCTGGCCATCATGATTCCTGCTATACAAGTACCAAACAAATCTTATCCTAAAGATACTCATCTAAGTAACCTGCAGGTGTCAAGACAAGGATATCAGTTGTCCGCTACTCTAAACAGGGTGGTGAGAACGGTGAGAAATCTCAGGTTTACTGTCTGTTTCTATACTTTTTCTTACACAAGGGAAACTTGGTCCTGAAAGCAAAGGCAAGTAAAGCATAGAAGAGATGTAAGGAAGCAACTTAAAAAATGAGGAGTCATTTTTCTATCCTAATAGTCCTATGTCGATTTGGTCCAATTTCCATTAGAATTCTAGATGGTTCTCTTAAATAAACTGGCACAGCATAAAGATTACCACTGCAAAATGTTTAAAAGATAATGAAGCAAAAATGGGGAGTCAGGGGTGGAAATTAGCTATACTCTATTAGTGGCTCTGGAGTTATCATGTGAAAAAATAAGTCCCCAGCTATCTACTGGAAATAACTTACAAGAAGATATACATCTATAATTAATATAAAATTGTTTTACCAATCACAAATATTTCAGACTATCCTATGTGCATAATCAAGTTAATTCCACCTAGTGAAAACTAACCAGGTTTAATGTTGTTGTTTATGTGGATGTATGGAGGCTTGGTCTCATTTTTATGTGTCTTAAAAAGAAAACTGCTGTGGCAATAAAAAAAGAATGATCTATGGAGCTCTCACACACATACAGACATGAACTTTAATTCTAATGTATGTGCTTAAAACCACTGTCACTTAAGTCTCTTAAGATTGTAAAAAACAATCCTTCGTGGAATAGAAAAGCTCTCAATGCTTTAGAAGTACTACTTCAAAAAGCAACAAGTTAACTTCTCTAATAACGTCTTTAAACAGCTATCCACATAATTTCCTCAATATAAATCATAATATTAATCTAGAATAAATTACACAATTTATGAATTTTACTAAACACTATTCTGATTAAGCTACATTGTGTGTCCCTGAAAGTTAGGTGGGAATGTCTGTTTTGAACAAAAAATGGTTCAGCCAGTGGTCAGTAAAGGGAAGACATCATTAATGTTCTGTTGTAAAATACAGATAACTCGCTTCCCCCAATTATCACAGTATCACTTACTGACAATGCCACCAATGAGAAGCCACCTGGAAAAAGATCTGTCAGTAAAAATATTTATTTAATCAAGGATCTGTCTAGGACAGATATGGAGCTGCTACAAAATGACCTAAACTTTTCAGTTCTCCAGTTTAACCATAAACAAATGCACCCATCCCTGGTAAAAAATATGAATTAACAGTGTTCGTATCTAACACATTTCATTCTCTTCTGAAAGGAAGAGGATGGGTTCAAGCTCCATTCATCAGAGTTTAATCTTTTAAAGCCAAACTCCATAAACCTGAATTATCCAAGTGACTCAGCAACATGGGAGCTGAAATTCCCTGCAGTTTCAGCTGGCTTTAACTATTCAAAGGAGTTGAGGCTGTTTTCATATCATTGGCTGCTCTAGCCACCTCATAATTATAGAGAACTATAGAGATGTCACAGGACCAAAATACCGGGTAGTCAACTCAATATTCAAGAGATTAATATTAAAGAATCGTTTTTTGGAGAACCAATGTTTCCAAATTTACAGGGAAGACTTCCTACACAAAGAATTAGATCTATAGCAATGCGCAAGAGGATTCTTATTCCAAATGTAACTTCCCAAATTACACAGAAGAGGCAGTTCCTTGTATTGAGAAAACAGTTCTAACAGAAGAGATATGAAACTTCAGCCTTGACTTTCAGGCTGATGAAGGCCAAAACAATCAAAATAAAAAGGATTATTAAAATCATTACAATTTGACAAACATTGCCAAAATATCTACCAGAATCTTTAAGAGTACTGATAATTATTTTATTTTATATAGCTAAAAAAAGTAAATATTTAAGCCTAACATCTGCCTGATGTAAGTGAATTAAACAACAAGCTTGCAGAGGCAATATCTTAGTAACCATAGAAGTTGAGTGACCTTGTTTTCTTGCTCAATAGGAAGGAAAAAAAATACCCACATGCTATTTTCGTGAAGTTAGAATGTTTAGAGTCTTTGCTTGGGTTGGTTTTGGACAGTAAGAAGGTACAAGGTTAATTCATAATAACATTGAGGATTGATGTGAAGTTTGACAGAAAGTAATTTCTTTTCTCTGTAAGAAAGACACACTAATGAATGAACCAATATAAAGAAAATAAAGTAAAATACAAAAAATAAAAAGACACAAACAGGTGATTATTCTGATGTTTCCCCAGGTTCATGTATCAAACAGCTTGTGCTAGGCCAACTAAATATAAACCAGGTGATATTCCTTATCGCTAAAATGAGAAATTGTTCAAATCTACTTCCCGATTTTTTACCTGTAGAGATCTGTGACTTTCTGACACAGCGTTAAAATGACTGGTCAAAGCCCAAAGGTACGTGCATTAAAATAGTAAGTTTTAATAGGGCTCTAAATAATTTTAATCTAATATAACAGCAAGAAATCTTTCCTTGGTGGGAGGGTACAGCCATTTAAATGAAGAACATAACACAGAAACTGGAGCAGAAGACCACCAGATGAGAGACACCACAAAAAGGAGTCCAACTGACTTAACGTCTCGTATTAGAGACTTCACATAAAAACCCTGAGCTCTTTACACTAGTGCTGTATAGGATGTTTTTTCTGTTAATCCATAAACTGGCTGAAAAGACTTTTTCCCTTCCCTTCTGCCTTTCAAATTCTTAAGTCTTTTTCGTGTAATTTAAGGGGAAGACATGGGAAAAACAGACACATGTTGAGGACCTGGAAGGAAAAAAGATTGAGAACTGATAAAGAAGGATACGTGAAACGCTCTCTAACATGGAAAGAAATCCGGCAAGAAACAGGCTGGTGAAGTAAATTTAACTTTTACATCTTTTGGTTAGAACAGCTATTTCTTGGAACAGCTATTTCTTGGAACCCTTGGAAAACTGCTTGCAAATTAATGAATAATTACATTTCAATTAAAAAATCCTTTCATTTTTTGATTGTTCAGAAGTCAAGAGAAAACAGGTATTCCAGCTAAAAAAATCTGTCATGAAAAAGTCTAAGTAGCAGATATCTAGCCATTTATGTCTGTTAATTGAATTATATGCAAAATTTTGAAGAATGAGGTTTCAAGTGGATACACTAAAAGACCCTGAACTACAGCTGTAAAAAAAAAAAAAAAGGTACTCCAATTACAACAGCCAATGCTCAATATTATGGATAAATTTAGAGTAGCACACATTTAAAGAAACATTTGCTACTTGTCACAAAGTTCCTCTCGGTTCTTCTTTCCTGAACAGCTTTACATTAAAATCTTTGTTAAGGCAAAAGGAGAAGTGACCTTCCACTACAATCAAATGTGCATTTGAGGTCTCTTTATACAACTGACTTCCTGGAAAGAACATTGTGGGAGTATGTTTGGATTCTAAGTGATAAAAATATTTACTTGTTTAGAACATCAAGAAAAACCAAAGAGGCAAGATAAAATTCCAAAGATTTGAGTGTTCTTCACCTTGAGATTTACTTGAGTTTTATTTTTGCACTTCTAATTTAATTTAAAGAAACAAGGCACTAATTACCTTGAACTACTTTTGTGATGAAACACTTTTTGGCTTATCCTTGAGCAGGGCAAGAACTGTCAATCCAGTGCAAATGATTGAGGTTTTGTTTTCAGAAAGACATTAAGCTTTCATAAAACTATATTAACCTCTTTTTAGCTCACTTGACCAAAGAAAACCAACGGATAAAGAACAAAACATGTTTTCTTACACTAACATTTTTTCCTACTAATATCCATTTTGATCATAATTAGAGACAAAAGTACAAAGTGTTCTACATTTTAAGTTCCTTGTTACTTCTTAGAGAACACAGACTCTGAGACATGTTAGATTTTCCACACAAGTTCACAAACTCCACCTAATAATAAATGATCGATTCCTCAGAGGAAAGCAACTTTTCCCACCATGAACCTAGTTGACCGAGCTGTGTGGGACATTAGGGGAAAGCTGCTGGTTTTGGCCTTTTCAGATACAAGTTTTCTACCCTGAAGCATAAAATTCAGTTTATTTGAACATATATAACATTATTCATGCCAAAAGCACCCAACTCACTCCTACATTTCTTCCAAGGATTCCAAACTTGACGATTTCTTACAGAATGGATTACACAATCCACAAAGTGGTCTTCCCATCCATACGTTCAGCTGTTGATTTCATCTCTGTATTATTCCCTTGAGCTTGAAGATGTTAAATACACATAACCACTCCCACTTGTGAAACATCTCAAAGTTCCACCTTCCCAAACATGGGTGTGACACCATAACATCAGCTCTACCGGGTCACCTCCATGAAATCCTCCACTGAGAACAGGTCATCTGAGGCACAAGTCTGCATGTTCTCAGCAGCTCAACGCAGGACTGTTCTTTCCAGTTTTTCAGCTTCCAGTCCTCCCTCTAGTATAATAAAGTCTGCTACTATAATGACTCTATACTTTTAGTCCTTATTTTCATCCCCATCATTCCCCCGCCATTTTTCCAAGTGAAAGAGAAAAAAAATAGTCAAGGTTGCCTCTTAAAGAAAGCTTGTTCTAATTACTGTTAATGTGTCTCTATTAGGAGTCTGTGAAGATGTAACAAAAAACTCTTCCAAACTGCAGGGGAGGTAAAGGAGATGTTCAGCAGTGTTGACACGGCAGACCAAATAATGTTCAGATACATAGATGTCCTACTTTCCAAGTACAGAGGCAACTCACTATTCTGCTACATGGCTTTTACCAATTTGCTTTTATAAACTTATTTGCAGTAAGTCAACTCCACAAACAGACATGCTGCTCAAGCAGCACGTTCAATGTTTTGAGAAGCTTATAATAAAAAGATCATCAGAAGACAGTAAGAACTTCAGCTTAGAAAAACAAGAATTCAAAATAATGTTAAAAATCTATTCAGAATAGGAAAGATTTCAGATGTCACAGGTGCTACGAATAAGAGAGTAAGTAATTGTGACAACTTCTTTTTTCCCCAGGAAGTAGAAAATATTTTTTGGAGAGAAACAAGACAGAAGAAGCGTAAGTTCTTTTTTTTCTCTTGCAAACACCTATTTTGCTAATAGTTACCTACAAGACATAAATAAAAAAAACCTGTAATTTTCCTTTTTTATGCCTGAAATTAAAAAAACAGCAGAAGAAGAAACTAAAACATAAAGAAAGCAATCTAAAAGAAGAATCACTGTAGATCATCAGAGAAGAAACAGAAAAAACGCCAGTACCTATGAACACTATACCAAAAAAAAATGTGCTTAAGCATAGCTGGTTTCTCTTAAGAGTTAGGAAGCTATCGAATTGTAACAGTAATATTCATGATCTTGGGGGCTAAATTCAATGGTATCTTTGTATATGGATTAGGTGTTTGCAGAGAGAGCTGTTACAAAATTGGCAAAATAAGAACACAGTGGAAACAGGACATTTACAAACACAGTGTCCGCAGCCAGCTGGGGGAAGTCACAGTCAGTTCACTTCTCTTTGCACACCTGCTTAGCATCCCCTCTCTCTCCTTTTTAAACCTAAGTAATTTTATAAACATTAGAAGACTTCAACCTGAATTTCAAAGGTGAAAGCTTAACAGTCGCCACTTGGCCTTAACCTCTAATAACTTCAGATGAAGAACATAAGAACAGTCATGTGGAGCCTGACAGAAGGTCGACTTAGACCAGTAACACTTCTCCTCCAGTGGCCATAAACAGATGCATAGGTGAAAGGCTTTTTCACAGAAACCATGGTCTTGTTCAAATGCCTCCTCTCAGTTTTTCTGGTAACTGGAAAATGGATCAGGCCTCCATAGACATTATTACTATTTTAGATCACTTCTGTCTGTAAACCAGTTGTTCTTGATCTTGCTTTTACCAGAGAGAACACTACGTTCTTAAATGGAAAACCAGCAGAAATGGAAGGACTGTGAGCAGAAATTGTCAGAAAAGTTACGACAAGAGCCTTCCTGAAGAAACAGAAGTGAAATCAGTGAAGCTATAAACTTCAGCTTCCGAGAGAGTGAAGCTAACACCTAGCTGGCTTAATTGATCAAGGCAGCCAGTAATTTTAAACATGACAGGCCACAAAACCAGATATTTGACCTTTGTGTGTTAAATCATGCTTGGGAAATCTACTTTCCAGCTCCAAGGACAAAGATTACCACAATGAGTGCAATCTAAGCAGTAACATGAGCAATTTGAACATTTTTTTTTTAAATGTAATTTCTAGTCCTTATGTTCTGAAAGATAATTGTTACCAATTCTGTTTTTCCTGCCTCCACAGAGACAGTCAGTGCTTCCACCTTGCCCAAGCACGAAACTAGCACAATTCTACCCCGCTGCATTAGCAACGTTCAGATATACACTGGCCAGAAATGCTTCAGATTAGTATTGCTGTTGGAAGAAAGAATTAAAAACAATGAATGTAGTCCAGAAAGACATCGAAGCAATTTTTTGGAAACATGCAAAATATGGCAAGATAAAATCTATGCAGTTTCCCAGACACACTCCTGGTTTTCAATGGAGGAGAGGGGAGAAGATTTCTCCTTAAGATGCCAGCCAAGAATTTGCTAGTAAAGTTCTCCGTCAGGCACACAGAAACAGCCATGGCTGGTCAGCTTCAAAAAAGTTAATAAAACAAAAATACAATAAACTTCAACTTCAGGACAATTTATTAATGCAAATCTAAATACTGAATAAGTAGCAGTAGTGTAAATTCTTACACCTACAGTATCGCCCCTAAAATTGTTAAGACAGGGATCTCGCACACCACCAAAGAAGAGAATGTAAAGGAGGTAGTAACCTTAATCCCACAGGTGTTCCTTGTTCAGAACTCTTCCCAGCCTCAAGAAAAGAGAAATGAGACAGGTAAGCTTTCAAAGAGTGAAACAGATCTTCGACACCACTTGTCTCCATTAACTGGGAACTCTTGAACCTCTACCCCTGCTCAGGATAACAAATACACTGTGAATAGTATTAAGACAGCACTGCCAGGTCTGTCCACCCGTTCAGAACTTTCCTTGGCTTACAGTTTCAGGTATTTATGGAAATACAGTAACATCAACCATACACAGATAAACAAACATGCATATAAAATATGATCATGTACACAGCATTTGCTGCTTCCCCATCGATTTCGCTTTCATTCCACTATCTTAGCAAAATTAGACCTTCAGACAAAAGAAGCTGCTTAGTGACTGTTCAAACCCTCCATACTATAGCACTGATGACAGTAATTGGAGGTGGGGAGGAAAGGAAGAAAGAAATTAACTTCTCATTTAAGGACATAAAGTACTGCCTGCCTGCCCCTGGTTCTGCTTTACCCGAAAAATTTGCACAGTCACATGTAGACTCTGTGAAAGAACAGTCATGTTCCAAAACCTTATTTTCTACAATCACTGATGACCTACAGAGAAAATTTTATCAATTTACAATAATATGGAACACCTTTATTAGAAAAGGTAACTTAATAGGTAACTGGGCTTTTCCACAAGCTTTCATGAAACCAATTTAGAATTTGTCAAATAATAATTTATAAATCTTACCTGCTTTTTCCTTGAAGTTGCCTTGGGCAACAGCCTGGCTGACAAAACTGATGCAAATGGAGAGCAACACAGCTCAGGAAAAGGATTTGGAATAGATGGCATCGCCAAAATATTGTCATCTTTCTTTTTTCTCCTGTTTCAACAAAATACATAATACCAAGCATTAAATGTAACAATTGCTTTTAAAACTGCAATATCCCAACACAGCACATGAAATACTACAGCACTAATACCATGATACTTGCTGGTTGCAACAATTCGCTTTTTTGTGTAGACTTTTTTTTTAATCAGTAGGCTGAATTTCTTAACATACAGTGCTCAACACTACTTGAAAGCAATCCAAGTATTCACCTCTGAATATGAAGTTGTTTGAGTACGTGTAAGTCTTTGCAGCGTAAGGGCATGGATATATTTATATTGGCTCCTAAGGACATCAGTAAATATTTTGTTGTCCTTGTGTTCATGCCATTCCCCATGTACACATATTACAACACTGGATGCATGTAACTTCTCTGTAACACTTCCTGAGTACATCACAACTGTATTTTAAACAAATGGAAATCTTTTTCCCCTAGAATCAGTAGTCAAAGTAACATAATGGCAGAATAGTGCAAAGCAATACACTCATTTCTGTTTTCAATCGTTGTATTTGAACCTCTGTAGCTCCATCATAGAAATGCCTCAGTAGTTCCTGGCTACTTAAATGTGATTGTGCCACAAGTCTCACCAAGCAGCACCTGCAAGAGTAGTCAAGGTAATCACTGCTGTACGTGTAGAAGAGCTGTTATGCACTGGTTTAAAGTATCACATAAATAATGTGGCTGTTTAGACTGCTGTGTACACTACCGTGCATGGTTTTCTCATGTAAAATATTGAACAGCACTTTGTCTACTTGATTTCATTTGGAAAGCAGTACCCAAAGCACCCCAAGTATTTGAGTATGCCAACATATAATCAGATTTTTCTACATGTGACCTGACGTCTCCAAGCTTAATATTTAACTTTATTAACTTCATTATTATCATTCCAGATTTCGCATACTAATTAGTACGAAATGGGGAAAAGCATCGTAACGATGCAGAATGAAGATGCTTTACTTTCTGGAAATCCCCACCTAATTTAAAGTGTTATTTAGCATTAATAAGGATCAAAAAATCTTATAGGCAGTATTTTAAGATTTGCTAAACTTCAGTCTACCGAAACGGATCAGCCGCTCTGTGAAAACCCTGGCTCACGGTTTACCAACAACAGAGACCAATGCTTTTAAGAGCAGCCTGAGAGGTAAGGGATGCAGGGCGCACATCCCTGACAGCAGCTACAGCGGCATCGCTAACGGTGAAGCAGTTCATCTCACGGCCGTTACAGAAAGACCCTGCAATAAGAAAGTGGTGGCTCGGTGCAGTTCGACCAGGCAGGCTCGGCAGCGGCGTCTCTTTCCACCTCACGCCGGGAAACCTCTTTAAAAAGACAGAAAAAGGAGGGTGGGAGACGCATCCGCAGCGGAGGGAAGTGTCGGCATGGCCGGGAAACAACTTTTCAGTTCCAGGGGGGAGCTGGTCCCAGGCCCCGCTCCTGCCGCT
>NW_010261691.1:0-493 GCF_000690775.1 Eurypyga helias
TCCCAGGGTGCCCATCCCTGATCCCATGGTGCTGATCCTGGGGTATCCATCCCAGTGCCCATCCACGATGCCTGATCCCCACTCCCGATCCCGGGGTGCCCATCCCTAATTCTGATCCCCTATCCCGATTCCATGGTATCCATCCCTGATCCTTACCCATCCCTGATCCTGATCCCCTATCCCGATCCCAGGGTGCCCATCCCTGATCCTGATCCCCAATCCCAATCCCGTGGTGCCCATCCCTGATCCCGTGGTGCCGATCCTGCGGTACCCACCCCGATCCCACGGTGCCCATCCCTGATCCCGATCCCTGATCCCGATCCCGGTGATCCATCGGCAGGGATGATCCAGGCGCTGGGGGGTTTCTTCACCTACTTCGTGATCCTGGCGGAGAACGGCTTCCTGCCGGGAACGCTGGTGGGCATCCGCCTGGCCTGGGACGACCGTTCCACCAACGACCTGGAGGACTCCTACGGGCAGGAGTGGGTCAGTG
>NW_010261692.1:0-241 GCF_000690775.1 Eurypyga helias
ATCAGTTGGTGGCTCTGGGTGACTCTTCCCAAGCCCTTCCAAGGAGGAGGGGACCGGTGTGCCAGCACAGCCCTGCTCCAGGCAGGAACCTTTCCGCACGCTGGGCCATGATCCCACTGCTGCCAGGTGCGGTGCCAGCCCTGGGGTGCTGGTGCTCCCACTCTCCGGGACAAGCTGGGCTGGGAAAAAGCTGCTGCTGCTTCCAAACAGGCAACCGAGAGGCTGGGGGGGGGCGGACGCA
>NW_010261692.1:366-621 GCF_000690775.1 Eurypyga helias
TGCGTGCGCTGCCCATGTCGGAGCAGGTTCCCAGCACCTCCCTGGGGACTTCTCCTTCGCCCCGTTGCTGCCCTCGGGCACAGGCTGCCTTGCCCAACCCCTGACCTCTCTGTCCCCAGGTCCCTGGGGCTCCTTGCTGGCCCCGGTCGATGCCATCCCCATCCCTGCCGCGCTGCCCCCTCCCCACGTCGATGCTGTGGCGTGGAGAGCCGGCAGTCCCCGGCCGTGGTGATAAACGTCTGCATCCGCTGTCCC
>NW_010261693.1:0-830 GCF_000690775.1 Eurypyga helias
GGGCACAATGTCAGATATTCCTTAAAAGGCAGACTATTTCACAAAAGTTGTATTTTCCCAAACCAGTGGTGACACATGATGACAGGAACAAATCTGATACCACTTAATTTTTCTTACAAAGAATAAAGTTTAGAGTAGTCCAGTTAATACCAGATAGAGTCTGTGCCAGTGCTGAAAGCCAGCTTACCCCTAAATTTGGTGGATATATAGGAACTTGATTCCTCAGACTGTCTCTGACAAAATCAGGACCTATGGAAGTTACAAAGACATGCATACTTTCCTAAATTGTAACTTTTCTTAGTTCTAATCTGGATATTTATGCAAAATACATATAAATAAGTGTTTTCTTTCTTTATGGGGAGCTTACATATGCAAAAGAGCAGATTTTCAAGTGCTGTATTGAAAAGGGACTGTTATGAAGAGGAGAGGAGAAATGGGGCTTCTTTCTGAGGGTGGATATGAAAACACTCAGCCCAAGGCCTGTATTATTATTGGAGATGTCATGAAGACTAGGGAAGACCACTCAAGTTTCCTCCTCTAATTATTAAAAAAAAAAAAAAAGGCTTTCATATGTCATATTTAGAAATAGATTTTATATCCCTCTTTACATTTTTAAAATCCAAAATTATAGTTTTAATTTTTAGTTCAATAAAAACATGCAATAAATATAAACAGCAACCCCACAAGAAAAATATATTCAGGGCATTAAAATGTTTAATAAAAAGCATTGCAATATTAATTTATATCTGCATCCTTTTTCCAGAACCTTTTTCTATGACCACATCTGGTTTTATAAGAAAATTTGTCAAAAGTGTCCAGATCTCATTAAT
>NW_010261694.1:0-37115 GCF_000690775.1 Eurypyga helias
CCGCCCCGGTATTCTGTTTCTAGAAACCATTGGTAAGAAATGCTTTGTTTTTCAGACACGGAATTAAACTCTCCTACTGAATCATGGAAGTAACTGAATCACAGAGAAGGGCATCTTGTTCACCGCTCCTCCCCAAGCCAGGATCCATGGACCCTGGAACCTCCTTTGTCTCATCTGTTCTTAAAAACGCCCAGGCAAATTCAGTGAGGGAAATTCCTTAATACCCTTTTTGTCCCCCCCGATCTCCCTTACCCAGCCATTTAGAAAGATTGGCTACCTTGCCACAATTTGAGCTTCTCACCTCTTGTCCTGTTCTCAGTGAACAGGGAGAACACTTTCACCTTTCTATTTGCAGTCCTTTTTAATATTTAAAATATCTTTTCATGACTATGCTTTGTTCTTCTCATCTGTAACCTAAAAGCCTGCTTTTGGGTTTATGGTTGAATACTACAAAAATATTCTAATTTCTAATAAAAATATTCTATTCCCTTCAGAAAATTCTGGGCCTGTGCCCCCAGACTTTTGGTATCTCACAGAACATTTCTGTGTTCAGCTGCAAGATTGTTGGTGTACGTCAAGGAAGTTGCTCTAAAGAGTGAGCCCAGGCAGGATTGGCAGGTCAGACAGAGAGATGTGGCCTAAAGCTCCCATATTGATTCTCAACGTTCTGGGTTGGATCAATGTCTGCTGCCAAAGGCTGGCTTGCCAGGCACAACTCTGTTCACACTGGAAAGGAATTCTCTATTTTCCCTGCTATATCCTCTTTTTCTGTTCAGACACATTGTTCAGCTAAACAAAGAAGAAATGTCAGGTGGATGACTGATGGCCAGATACAGACTCTCTACAATGTTTGCTTTGGTGGCTCAATGGGGTGTATGGCGTGTCTGATTTCAGTAAAAGTGAGCACATTACTCTTGGAAAGTACTGGGAAAAAACACTCAAATGCTTCTCCAGTGTGCATGTGTGTGTCTTGCAGTGTGTAGTATCTGGACTCTGCTGTGACCAACATCTGTCCATTGTATTGGCACATACATACGCATTTCTTCCAAAGAAATCCCGTAGAGAGGAAGAGGAGCCCGTTTGCATGGGAACATGGGAGTGCCAAATTCCTACCACCTCAATTGAAGGAATGATGGAAATTATTAGGGATGCAATCCCTGGAGCTCTAGAAAGGCCAGAAACTTGCAAGAGATTTGGCAAATAATTTGGGGATTTCCTCCTGAAAGGCAGCGTGTCATGGTGGAATGGGACTAGTCTACCAAGGAACAACTGACATATCTGTCAATGTGCAGCACCTTGCTGCTCTGTTGTTCTATCTTTGTATTTGCAGCTTGAATTTGACGTTTCCTGAGTAATGCCTTTATTTCTGAAACAAAGGAATTCTATAAAGCTTGTTAAGCTCAACAGAAAAATTGAAATAAAGTTCATGGTGCTTATGTGTTGATGGGTTTTTCTAACGGTGAGAAATATGTATGACAAAGGCTTTTGCAGGCTTTGTTTTTTCTTTTTTTAAATCTAAAAGTGTATTTTATGCACAAGGAGATAATATGTTAATATTTCTGACTTTGCCATGATTTCATTTTTATGCCCATGCTGAATATTTTATAGGAGTGTGCATATTGATTGAGAGAAAGCTCATATTTTATTAACAGCTATTGGTTCTTGAGTATCAATTACTGTATACAGGTGATCAAAGAATCATCTTCTGAGCAGTCTTTGAGACTGACAAGACCTTAGGACCCTGGATCAATGATGGTCATCTGTTATTTCTTTGAGGTGGTTGAGGTTTTTGTGTAAGCCCTGGTTAGACATGCCCCGTAGATTGTCCAACCCTTGCCTTGCTGCCTGGGCAGCTTCCCAGATAATCTTGTGAGTGTGGTGTGTCCCTCCCCACCCAGCAAAAGTGTTTGTGTGTTAGGGGGTAGGGGATGGGGCAGAGTTTCTGTTGCTCCAGGTGTGTGCACTGTGGCTTGTCCTTTTGAGTGGTCTTGTTCTGGCTTTGGAGGACCTCTACATTCTGTCTGTGAACAAGAATCTAAAGGTGTCGTGGGTAATGTGTGCAGGTGAATGCTAGTATGTCTGATAACCTGGCTGTCCGAAATTTATTTTTGGATTTGTAAACGTCAGTAAATAGCCCTCAGTCTGGTAGTGTTGCCTTTCTGAAGTGTTTGTGAAATAATGTTAGAGGGTGTAGAGGAGCTGCCTGTGGCAAGCAGACTTGCTCGGTCCTAAAGAAATACAGCCTTTGGGAATAGTGCAGGGAGGGGGAGAAAGAGAGGTGCTTTGATCTCTTACTTTGTAGTTAATATTTTCATGCTTTCCACTGTAGGCTTTTTGTCTCCTAGTGTGAAACTTCCTATTTAGTTACACGATTGCATGTAATAATTGCTCAAACTGGGGATTTTTCTGAGTCTTCCAGAAATAACTCTTATTTTTCATTGTCAGAGAAGTGGGACAGAGCTAGACAAATGAATGACCTAGTCTTGCTAATAGAGCTCTCATTAGAATAATCTACTGCCATTTTTATGTGCTTATAGATTTTTTTTTTTCTTTCCAGAGTTTACAAATAAAGCCATTTTTAGAAAATACCTCATTCCATGCTGCTGGAATGAGATAATCAGGTGTTTTGGGGAAAGCTTTCCTGTTATGACAGATGATAGCAGAAGGGGCCAGGAAACAGGGCTGCCAAGCAAAGGCTAAGGATGGCCACAGAGAGGCAGCTTAATGACCTGTAAGGGTAAAATAGTCTTTTCCTAATTTTTTGTGGTGAAGAAAAGTTTCACTGTTTACAGGATCCTAGGGATTTGGTTTAGTCTGCTTTGTGCTTCTCATAATGGAGGGTTCTACTTCACAAAATTTAATGTATATAATCTTTCACAATGTTGAACTGTCTACCAACATTTGTCCTTTATGCTAGTCTTTACCTTGCTCACTTGTTTTTGCTTTTTTGCTTTGAAAATAGAGCAAATGTTGAGAGTATTCTGTGGAGTATTTGATATAGAAAATTCTTCTTCAAAGAGTAAATTAAGAATGTGTGTATTTAGTCACATGTGCAGTTCACAGAGGGGTAAAGGAACCTGCTGATCTTTGGAGATGTGCTTTCGGATCAATTCCTTGGTAGCTATCCAGTTCTGAACTGAATCCTGTATTTTACTTAGGCAGTAAACGTGCCTTTGCCGTAAACCAAAGACATTCCAAAGGTAATCACATTCCACCACAACATAAAACATTACTGTCTTTTTTGCATGTGCTAGTAGTATCTTCTCAGTACAAAACTAAATAACTGCTCTGTCCTTTTACTTCACTCTTTACATGCTTTTAAGAGTCCCACAAACCTTATGTGTTACACCAAATCATCAGTTATATGTGATTTATTAATTGGAAAGGCAGACAATTACCTTGCCTGGGTTTGCAGTGTCTGGGTGTGCTTCAGAGTAGAATAGGGAAAAGCAAGAAGGTAGACTCCATCTAATCTTGCTCTGTTGTTGTACATCCTTCTGCATAGGTCACGTCACTCCTTGCCCTTGTTGCATGATCGGTACTCTCTCGCCTTTGGGGAAAAAGAGCTTGCACATGCAAAGCACTGCAATGGAAATGTCTTGCAGGCTTTTGTGACCTAATGGAGCAGGTGTCTGTGTGCTGTCTGGCAGCCCTGTGTGAGCCCAGCATCCTGTACCTGTTCCTGGGGTGCTGGAAGGCTCATGGGATATATCAGGTCTTCAGCAAGAGTGCAGGGAACTTCACATTTCTGGGTCTGTGATGAAATCCCCAAGACAATCACGTTTGTGACCTGAGCTTGGACTGGGATGTGCCTCTGGAGGAACACTGCACTGTGGTGAGAATGTCAGCAGGCTCTATGTCTTTCATTGCTCTCCTGGCCCATTCTCCTTGGGGTTCAGTCTTAGGCGTGGGGGTTAATCCTTTTCCTCTAGGAGCAAAGGTAGCTATACGTATTAAAAGCGGGTTCAGTTCCCTATCTCTGCCTGGCATGCTGAAAGCACTTACTACAACCTGTTGATCACTCCACTCTGCACTTGGGAATCTAGGTTTATCCTACTCGTCAGTGAAGATTCAAAAACCTGTAGTCCAGGTGCCTCTTCTTTGCCCAGATCTGGCCTCTCTAACTGTTGCAAACTCAACTAAGTTGTATATCGCATCTGATGACGGAAGTTCCTTTGCATTTTTTCTTGTTGCTGCCGTTAGAATTGATCCACCAACTGGGATTGTTAAAATAAAAGTTACAGATGAAAATTTAAAAAAAAGAAGTTAACTAAGATTCCTGGCAGATGCAAAATGTGTGACAGGAATGGCACATCTTGCAGAGTTGTTTGCGTAGGGCAGAAGGCAGGGTGAAACATATGAACACACACGCTGTTTTTCATGCTTGATGCTTCCAGAAGAAACAGAAAGGGCTGTTTTTAAGGGCAGCACAGCAGCCTTGTTCCATCTGGATTGCTTAAACTTACGACCAGTTGTGAGTGATGGAGTATCCACAGCTGAACATTATTGATGATGCTTGTAAAGACAGCAAGAGGCTTCTGTACTGCACAGAAACTGAAGGAGCTGTATAAAAAGTCAGCTGGAAAGACTTAATCCAAATCATTAATGGAATTTGAAATGTAACTTTTTTTAAGGAACTTTGGAAACAAAAAGCTGTAATGAGGTTGGAGAATTTAACAGCCCTTAAATATTCTGGTATGTAATGTATGCAGGCTGCTTTTCAAGGACTCAGCCTTTTGCATATGTTTTATTAATAAATAGTCACATAAGCATTTTTGACTTGGAACAAATTCAGTTATGAAAATTAGTACGGAGGGTTGGGGGTTTTTTTTGTGGGTTGGTTTTTTTTTTCTTACGTGTGGCTTCATATAAAAAAGTCACATGTCTCAATACTCAGTCAGCTAACAGCGAACACTGAGGTTGCTAAAAGTGTCATTACCTGCAAATCTGCAAAATCGAGGGACTGGGTTTATAGCCGGTAGAAATCAAACTGTATATGGTTATTTAGGTCTACTGTCAGACTGAATTCTGAGTTCTCTTCAGTGGCTGCTGCTTTGGATTTGTTGCTCTGAGATTGTTGATTTATTAAAAATCATCTGTGCAATTAGACTGCCTGTCAGGATCCATAAATTGGAGCAGGGACCAAGAGCAGTTATTACCCTATGCGGATTTTGGTTTTGCACTGCAGAAAAGGGACTAATTAATTCACTGGCAAAACGAATTCATGCTTCTTCTGAAATAGGAAATCTTTACCAGATACTTTTTTCTGAAGTCTGTAAAGATGATTTTCTTACTTTATTTCAACAGGTTAACTGCCTTCGTAGTCCAAATTTCTGTTCCAAACCCAAAGAAAGCTTAGTGTTCTTAAGGCAGTTATCTTGGGATGTGGAGTTTAGAAGAGATTAGTGAGATACAGACAACTATAGAAACTAATGCTGCATTAAGGTTAAGTGCTTCGTGTGCTTGGCATATGGGTACATTCAGACAGCTCTTGTAGGACATTAACAGATCAGTTTTGAATCCTGTGCTGTAGATTGTCCCAGTTAGGTAGGTTTTCCAGCAACAGATGGTTTAAGGATAAACCAATACCAAAAGGAAAAGCTGTTACTCCTGCTTTATTAGCATGGTGCAGCTCTTCACGGTTCACAGTTTGCATACTAAGCAAATAAAGCCATCACGTAAATGTGCCTTGCAGAAAGTCAGGATCCGACTTAGGAACTACTCAAGTTCGGGGAAGGATTTTTGCACGGTGCTGAGCTGCTCGTTGCTCCTGGATGGTGCTGCAGGCCTCTGCGGGCTTTCCAGCCAAAAGTAAAACTTGTCAAGATGGATCTGAGCCTGTAAAGTATTCAGCATCTGCTGTAAAATTTTAAGTCCCTCTCCTTTGTAAAAGATAATGTGGGTAGTGGTTGTCAGCAGATCTCTGGGAGGACTCCGTGCTGTGTGTGTCTCGGACTCGGCTTGATGAACCTTTCTGTCTGTCCATTCTATGTGCGACATGGGAGCAGAAATTAAACAAGTTTAGGTAGTGATTGAGGGCATTAAGTCTGTAAACAGCTGGGCCTCAGGCTATTATTATTTTAGTCTTTTAATATCTTAGGCTTTTTCCTAAACGGATTTAAGAGTGCAGGCTACTTTCTGAGCAGAGATTGCTTATAAAAAAACCCGACATCTTTTTTATGATGTTAAAAAAACCCCACCATAATTTGCTATTGTGGAGGACTTTTTCCAATGGTTTCTTTAATGAATCCTGCTTGTGCTTCTCCTTCTTGATAGCTCTGTGACCACAATAATTCTGTGCAGAGAAAGGTCTTCTGACCTTATCTTTTCTTTTATGTCTTCTGCAAATAGCACTTTAGCTGTTTGACTCAGAATAATTTTTTTAATAACATTCAATTAAATCTTAGGAATATAAAGCTAGGGTCCCTTTTATAAGCTATGAAATTTTCATGGGTGGTGTTTCTTACCTTGTTTGTATCCATCATTCTTGTTCTTGTTATTAATTCCTAGTATTAGATGTGCATTTTTACAGAAATCAGATTTGCCATTTAAGCAATAGTGGTCTGCAGATCCCGTGATAGTTTTTTTCACGCTCTGATTACTCACAATTCATGTGAATTCAAAGATGTTATCTTTTTAGAGACAAACATTGTAAAGATAAGACATGATAAATACCATAGGATGAATAAACCTGAACTACTGTCAACTTCGTATGGCACAGGGTAGCTTGAAGATGATACAGAATTACTGCATCTGTCCAGCACTCTGCATAGGCAAACCTAGATTGCTTCTCAGAGCTCTCGAGCAAGCTCTTTAGGACCACCATTGCAGGGACTAATACTGAAAGTTGGCTCCACAGTTATGAAAGATTTAATAATTTCTGCCCAATTGCTTGCTTTGCTTAAAATGAAAGATTATAATTTTTGTTCATTGAGCATGTTAAATCTTTATGTAGTGTGACTGAACACATTAGCCTTTTCTAATGTAAAGCAATCAGAAAATTCCTTTTACTTGATGACTCCTGATAAAGAAAAATGCAAATCTCATCTTTGAAGTGCATGCTATCCTTTTGCCTTCAGTGATGTCTGTATTTGCATGATTCATAGGTAACCACACTGCCTGCCCTTTCTACGGTAGCTAAGAATTGGCAGGAAGAGGGGTATGGAGCGTGCGTTCAGCGTTTCCTTTCATGTAACACCTGCTTGAATTAATTTGAGTAGTCCTATACTGCTGCGTCAAGTGGCTGAGCCAGCCTCGGATGAAGGCAAAGAAGGCCAACTTCCCACTCCTCCTCCTTCTCTCAACCAAACTGAGTGTAAACTTGGTCTTCTGTCTGCTGAGTTCACAAAGAACAAATAATTGAAGTGGTGGAAGCTGAAAGGCCCATTGTGTGTACAATAATCCTGGCTACTCTCCTGCCTGAGATCTCTTCAGATAGCAGCCTGAAATCCACGATTGCTTCTTTTTTTCAGATAAAATTAATTGCCTTTTTATTAGAACCTGGCATCTTGACCTGCAGTTGACCTAGTATTTATTCTCTGACAGCGAAGTTGGTTGCTTCAGAGAAAATGTAGGCCTCCCTGCAACTATAATATATCATAGAGGGAATCTCTGTCCTTCATTCCATCTAATGATAATTCTGTGCCTTGAACCATAAAAATCAATAGTTTCATAATTAAATCCTAGCTAGCGAAACTATTCATGCTGTTCATGTACATTAAAGGGCTACTATTATGAATATTATTGGACTTAAACTCAGTACGGTCTGAAGTCTTTTATCAGTTAGACCTGTTCTGTTAGATGACTGTTTCTGTCTGTCCACACGTTTTTTTTCCCCTTTAATTTCACCAAGCAAGAGAGCCCTTTTATTAATATTGGATAAGAGAGTCTTCTACATTCTGTCATTCATTTTACACACCTTTGTCGTAGCTGCTACTCATTTTCTCATAAGTACTGAGTAATCATAATCTTTTAAATCTTTCTATTCATTTCTTTGAAGAAAACAAAAGGGACCTTCCAAGGAAGAAAGTTAAGTGGATACATGAATAGTATAGTGATCTTGGAAAAATAAGCATTTTTATCACTTTCATGCTACATGAAGAGGAGGATAATTGCTGCTATCTGTTTAAATTCCTCAATTGCTATTTGTTGGTATAATTTCAATTGGCCACAATACCTTATTTTCAGTGTCCTTGCCTTTCAAGCTCTAATATAAAAATGTGATTACTCAACAGATGATAAAAGTAAAATTGTATCTGGAAAGGCTGTCATGTTATTATGAAATATCTAATCTAATTAGATGAGGCGAACTTGATGTGATTTAAACCAATCTGTTAGAAGCAACAGTCAAAGGAGAATAAGAGCCAGAGAGTATTTAACTACAACAACAATAATAATTACAGTCCCAAGATATTTTCATGTGAATCTTTCAAGATCCTTCAAAACAGGAGTGCATTGATGATCTTCGCGTTTTTGTGAATCAGTTAATTTTACAGTGAGTCACAGATTACACACAAAATCCTATTACAGGGATTTTTTGTTCCTGTAAGTATCGGTAATCTTACCTGGTGTTATTTTTATGCCTGTAACTGTTCAAATGATAACCTTTAAACTGCATATGACTGCAGTGGGAGGGCAGGATATTTGAGCCTTACTGAAATACCAGTTTCAGATATTGTGTAACGATGAAGTCTACATTTATTTTCTGCAGTTTCTTGACGGTTGTGAATTAGTGCAGACAATGATGCTCCTGATTCTTCATTGCTTTTTAAATGTTACCTCATCTTTCTTTTATAATAACTACATAGAATATTCAAAACTTTTTAAGAACTACAGTTGCTCTTGTAGAGATACATTCTTGCATTTTTTGACGTTTTGCTGTACAGAAAATATTATTAAATATTCTGCTCTAGGTCATCTCAACTCATTTTCATCCGAGTTTGTTCTTTCTGAGCCTCAATATAACCTCTTTTCTTTTTTCAGTAGTAAGTTGCATTTGTTACTCATTAGCTCTTTTTTTTTCAACAAATCTAAAGGTATTTGCATTATCTTATGTTCTGTGGCTTTGTTCTCCTGTGTCTCCTCTTACTGGCAAATGGAACTAATTCGTATCTTATTCCCATGCTGCCTTCTTCTTCTGTGGACATCTGATAGAAATCTGATTTATGAGGTTTCCTCCTTTGTACCAGTAGTTTAGAAGGACAGCATTTTCAGGTTTTTTCCTTTAGTGATGTTTATCCTCTTTTAATCCTGTTGTATTTCTATGAGTGGCTGAATGGTTATGGTGGCAGCACTGATGAGAGATGTGGTGATCCCTTCTAGCCCACACAGAAAATGAGAAGAGCCTGTCCAAGATGAGGTGGTAATCTTGCTCTATTAATGATTTTTTTTTTTTGATAGCTCTCTTATTATTATACAACCTACATTGTGCCTTCTCAAGCAAGAAATGGCACTCAGTGAGCATCACGGAATAATAAATGTTTCTTTTTGAAAGGGTTTTTGAAAACCTTACAACACAAAGTCACAGGCTGTAACAATGCCAAGTAAGTATTTCAAAGAGAATAAATCTAAAATGTCAATCTTTCCCATGAATTGTTCAGAAAAAGAATGGAAAATAGGATCATGAGCCAAAAATTGTCACTGTTCTTTGTGTTAGAAGCAATAGATGGAAATTATTTTGGGTCTGGAACTAACCATTGTTCAAATGTACCACTTCCCTATGGGTGCTTGGGCTAGTGACGTTTCAGAGAAACACTGAAGTTGGAAAAGACCTTATGTAGCTGACTTCACTACAGGACGCTACAGCCTTGTCTTAAGCCATCATTTGTCCACGTTAAAAACATTTTAAGAGACAATTCGACAATTCAAGAGACAAGTCGTCAATTTTCAAGAAGCATTTCCCCTTCATTGTGCCAAAGTTATTTATTCACATGTTTGGGTGAAAAGGAAAGGAGGGATCTCCGAATGCTCCTTTTCTCCTTACACTTCCTTATTGTCACACCTCCAGCCCATGCCTGGACACAGTTTGTGTTGGAATTAAGAATGTAATACTCAGCTACGTTAGGCGTTGTTGTTCAGGTCTCTCATAGGGTTAATTCACCTGAACTTTTCTTCCTACTTTGCACAGCTGATTGTTGTAACCTCTGTGGAAATAGAGCAGTTTTGCTGGTGCTGGTATGATCACTGGTGACAGGACTAGTGACATAGAATCACAGAATGGTTTGGGTTGGAAGGGACGTTAAAGATCATCCAGTTCCAACCCCCCTGCCACGGGCAGGGACACCTTCCACCAGACCAGGTTGCTCCAAGCCTCATCCAGCCTGGCCTTGGACACTTCCAGGGCTGGGGCATCCACAGCTTCTCTGAGCAACCTGTCCCAGTGCCTCCCCACCCTCTCCAGGAAGAATTTCTTCCTGATATCCAATCTACACCTCCCCACTTTCAATTTAAACCCATTACCCCTTGTCCTGACACTACAGGCCCTTGTAGAAAGTCCCCCCCAGCTTCCTTGTAGCCCCTTCAGGCACTGGAAGGTGCTATAAGGTCTCCCCGGAGCCTTCTCTTCTCCAGGCTGAACAAGCCCAACTCTCTCAGCCTGTCCCCAGAGCAGAGGGGCTCCAGCCCTCGGAGCATCTCCGTGGCCTCCTCTGGACTTGCTCCAACCGGTCTATATCCTTCTGATGCTGAGGGCTCCACAGCTGGACGCAGCACTCCAGGTGGGGTCTCACCAGAGCAGAGTAGAGGGGCAGAATCCCCTCCCTCGCCCTGCTGGCCACACTTCTCCTGATGCAGCCCAGGACATGTTATTCATCTTCCCCAGTGTGAATACTCTTCAGGATGCCAAACATGTATCAATTAAGAAAGCTCTTTCAGGTTGAAAAAGATTACTTCTCATTACAAGAGATTTAAAGAATCAATACTGCATACGTATAATTTTTCAGCTAAAAGATGATTCCTGGTTGACCTTATCTTGCCTCTTGTTAAATATTTGAAACATGGTTTTGTCCTATTAATTTTCTAAACCGTATGAGCCCGGTGAGCTGTGCCCCACAGGATGACTTCCTTGGGTTGTAGCACCATGAGGCATCCCACTGCAATGCAGTTTGTGGTTCCAGGCAGTTATTTTGTTACACTAATTTGTTTCATCTGTCACTTTCATCAGGCTATCAGCTAGGAGGCAGGGTCAAATTAATAGCAAAAGAAATCCTTTTTTCTCCTTCCAAATGAAACTATTAATATTTAAATATTCAAATTACTATTAATTTTTAACATCTTAATTCACTAATCTTTTTCTGTGGCATTGGAGTGTTGTGACTTATGTATAAAGGTCCTGCTTCTGTCGCTGTCAGATGGGGGTTAGAGGGAGGGGTCCTAGCCGACAGCTGACCTGTACGTATGGGAGCTTGTGGCAGGAGGTGTCCCCCAGGGGATTTATCACCATGATGCTGCAGGCCTTGTCTGTGTGTTCAGGATTTCTGAGGAGTAGTCAAAATCAAAAGCTCCGTAGTCTTCCGTGGGAAAAAAGTTAACTTAATTACTCTAATGTTAATTTAGGGCTGACATCAGCACTTGTGCAACATAGCTCTGGGATCCTTTGGAAAGGCACGTGCCTCTTCTCTGCCACAGCATTTCTGTTGTTGGCAGACATTTGTCACGTGTCACAGAGGTGACACGAGACACAGCTCATTGATGATTGTAATTGGGTTTGAGCCCCTCAGATGGAAGATGTGAAAGAACTCAAATTGTCGTCTTTATCAAAACTGTGTGCAGGCTGTACTTGTATCACTTCCTTTCCTTCTCCTGGCCCGTTTGTAGGATGTTCGGGCAGAAGGCAGGGGAACCAGGAACCTTGTCTTTTCCTCTCCATATAGGAGTGTTCTTCTAGGCAATAGTCAGTGAAGACACAAAATGCCTTTCAAGGGTTAGAGATACTATCTAGAGCAGGAATATTATTTGATGTGTAAAGTATGTCTTCATTTAAATAATAAGAGTGTTTGATCGTTTTATTTCTTGAAATTCTGTGAAGCTGCTGTCTGAGCATGTACCTCCTGACACCTTTCTCCGAATGATTTTACAGTGATTGTCTGATGTTTAACCTATGACAGTAAGTTTATATCTCTCACTTTCCCATTGGGCTTTTATTAGGCTTGTTTCAGCCATTCCTTGTCTCATTACATGATTACCAGCAATGCTTTTCAATTGTCTCTTGATTAGCTCTTGTACATGTGAGCTATCCTGCCAGTGTCAGTGGTGTTCCAGCTTGTCATAATGTTTACCTGTCACCTAACAGTGACAGATGTCAGGTTTTGTTTAGATTCTCACCTTAGTGTTTCAAGTGGTTCAACTATTCCAAATCCAGTCTCTTTTCCATTCTTGCCTGTTGCTAAACAATTTAATTGTATTAGACAAGTTTTGCACTGACGTAACACCTTTCTAACCCTTGCTTTACAAAAGAGGGGGGAAAACTATCCTAGCTGCCAAGTCATGTAGTCAGTTAATGAGAGAGAGAGAGGGGTGGAATTCAGATTATGCCAGATGTTCACCCCTGGGTCGTGCTTTCTCTCTGGGCATGTTCTGCAGGAAGATCTGTGCCCAGTTTAGCTAACGGCATCTTTGTTCCCTTTTCTGAGCATGAGTGCTCTTCATAATCCTGCTTTTCTTCCCTGGAATATATGCTGGAATTAATTTTTAAGCAGCACAACGTGTTTTGTGGGGGTCTTTTCTTATGAACAAAAAACTTGTTCTTTTCAGTTCACCATTGCTTCATTCTCATTTCTTATTTTCTCTCTTGTTTGACTTCTGTCTCACTTTTAGTGAAACATTAGAATCCTTCTTCTGAAATTTCATGCTTCCTTTATGATTTGTGGTCATTTAACCCCACTTTCTCTGTCTCAGTGGGTGCATATATGTGGATTTGTCATGTCAATATTAGGTACTCAAGCTAAGTACGGAGTTCCGTTGTGCCTTCTTCTGTGAATTGATTTCTGCAGATGTTCCTCACACCTGGTATTCTGCTTTCCTTTTTAATTATCTCATGCCTTGCCAGAGGCTGAATCCACTATCCCACTCCCCACAGCAAAGAGCCTTTGGATGAGTCAGTCACCAGTTAGCACTGAAAAGGGAGCTGGAAAATGAGTGTGACTTCATCCCCTAGTGCCCCTGCTCCGAATCTCCAGTGTATTTCTGCAGTGCCTTCCGTGGTATTTGATGCTCTAAGGAACTTCATGTTACTGCCTCTATCCTCCCTAAAATTATGTACTAAGGTTTTTTTTGAGAAAAGGTCCCTTTCATGCATCATTAGTTTTCTTGGATAATCCTGTACTTCAGTCCCTGGTTTTCTTTGGTAGTAATACGTACTGTTTGTTACCACTTTTCTATGACTTTGACTTTTTTTGGTGCTTTTAGAGAAGAATTCTCTGTTTGAACGAGCATCAACCAACCATGTGGTTCTTTTCAGTCTCATGGATGACATGTTTGGGTATCAAAGTAGTAGTTTACTAATTTTTACTTAAGGGATGAAAGTGCAGAAGAAAGTTGTACTGCCATTATCCTGCGGTAAGTTAGTTCTGAGAGTCTGAACAGTGCACAGCATCTAAATTCTGTTTGATCTGTCTTTTGTCTCAGCAGTGGGATCTTCATACTGCGCAGTGTTTTGCTGATGTAAGAAGGTGTACTTGCACCCAAAGGAGCTCAGGTTGTGATCTTGTCAGGTCTCATAAGACAAGTGTGGTCTGTCGGGATCACTATTGTGGTAGAATACCTCCAGGGACACACGCAGGTGCCTTAGGAAATGATGATGCAGTAGTTGCCATTTCTGCTTTCAAATAAAAATTGATTCTGTGTTGAGAGTAAATATACTGCTGAAGTTGCACTCCCTGAGGGGTAAAATGATTTGACCACTTCCTTCCTGTACAGTTTCCATTGTATTTTTGTGAGGCTGAAAGAGTAAACTGAAGACTAATACAAAGGACTGGACTATTTTTTTTTTAAGTGCTGAGAACCCCTTTGTCTTAGAGAAATGCACTGGGGAAGTTAGGTTTTCAGCACTCTGAGAGCGCAAACCATTTAGTAATTTAGATGCCTAAATACTGTCTTAGAAGGCAGTGTTTATAGACATCCATTTTTGAGGGTCTCAGCCATCACTGGTTTTGTTGGGTGAGCTGCAACTAGACAAATACTCTGTTTACTTTCAGTAAGAAGCAACAGTCCATCTCTACTCTGTCAAAAGCGTAAAATACACTGGACTCCGTCCTTTAGGCAGCATTTGCTTAACTGGGAGCTTGTACATAAAACATAAAGGTGCTAAGTCTGCAGGGGAACCTGACGGCTGGCCTCTGTCTGGTTTTGTAAACAGAAAGTGGAGAAAAGCAGGTGAAGTCTTTGTGACTTTCACCTCTAAGACATGCTCCAGCACTCTGCGAGCCGTTTCATTGCATCTCTGAGAGCTGCAAAGGAATACTACGGGTCCTGTCTGTCTTACGCTTCATCTCTGCTGCAAAAACTTTGTGATTTTGTGTTCTTGTGTCAGCAGATTGACACATCCGGCACACACACGGGGTTGTTTAGAAACGGTTCCACCTTACAGTATTGCAATAGCTCTAATAGACTTTTTGTACAAGTTTGAAATGGGGTATGTATTGCTTTTTGTAATTTTTTCTTTTTTATGTGGCGTTCAAGCATCGTGGAGTGCTGAAATCTGAAACTCTTTGGAACTTGTAACACCAGTACAAATTCATCAAGCCATGATGAAATGTTGGCGAAAAATTGCATCCAAAGCTCTGTTTCATACTTTTTGTATTAGTGAGTTTGAGATTTCTGCAAAATAAAGCTTGCAGCTATTGCTGAACTAAAAATACCTGAAAGATGAGGTTCTGATATCAACTTCATAAAATATGCAGGTTTCACAATTTTATGGCTAAAAAGCAGACTGTCCTTTTAGATTAAGCTATATTGCTATATAAATAAATCAGTACCTATTGCTTTAGGGTTTCTTTTCTGACACAATGTAGGTACTCAGACCATATTCAGATTTTAGCAACACAGAGGCAAAACAAATCTGTATCTTAAGGTGTAATGGTGACAGGCATCTCTCCTGAAAACTAGATTAGGCACTAGCAACTGCTAGACCAGGTCTCAGTTTCTCAGATTGTGTCGTCATGTGTGATGACTTTGTTTTCCGCAGTGAGCGTCCTATGATTTAGAAAAGCTAGGAAACGCATGGAACTGGGTTTTTTGTTTGTTTGTTTTTCCAACCACTCCTCTATCTATATTAATGTCACCGGAACTGTGGAGTTGCTGTCCTTGTGTGGTACATCACAGTGAGTTCAAGGCTTTATTTGTTCTGTGAAATTCTCTGCCTTGTAATTGTGTCAAGAAAAGCAATAAGTACTTAGAGAAATTCAGAATAACTAGTGCTTTACAAACATACAGATCAATATACACGATGAATTTATGGTTCTGGGCCCGGGATTTGATTTTTTTGGGGTAGCTCCTGATTCCATTACAGCCAGTTGTAAAAATCACGTTGACCATTTGGCATCATCATAGAAGGTGCCTCATGGAAGTCCAGTGCTTTGATACTTAAGCGCTTTGTGAAAAAGGTAGGGATTCCATTAGGAGTTTAATATCCCATAATAATAATCAAGATAACCATATTCCTTAGTGTGTTCCCATTAAAAATTGGTGGTGCACATTATAATTTGGGCATGATAATATGACTTGTGTGAAGTAGTGTGTTTGTGGCAGCGCTCAGAGCAGAATGAGCTTCCAGCATATGGCCCTGTGCCCTGACATTGCACCTCAAGGCCGCACTGTGTCTTTTGTGCAATCTGGAATTTATTCTCGCTTCCTTAAATGAATTAATAGATAAATAAATAAGAGACTGGCTTGCAGACCAGGTCACTGCCAACCTTTGGATTTACAGTGTATAAACTGGTCATTCTGTTTTTTAAATCCAATATGGACAAACATTTTCAAGATGTTTTGTCTTTTGCAGACAAGTGTATAGCTATTTCCTCATGTGCTTCAAATGTGTACAGTATTACATTTTTGATAACTTCATGAATCATTTCTTGTTCCTCTGATACTTTGACTTAATCATTGTTATCCCTTAATCTTAAAAATAGGTTTATATGGGGCTGTGTTTCAGTAGCAGTATGATGTATGCTCCCTTCACCCTGTGCAAAAGTTCGCACAATCAGATTCATTCTGAGCTGTAGGACCAGAAATGGAGCTTCCATGCATTCTATTACCATTATATTTAGGAATTGCTGAGTCTGTAAGATTCAAACCAGGCAATTCTTACTACTTTTAGTCTTAGTTCTGAAACATTATCTGATCTTCATGGAGCTCAGCCTCAGTCCTGAGGACTGTGTGGTATGGGTATGCCAGCTCAGAGAGAAACTCTACTTGCCAGAGTTCATTCTTTTGGTGGTATGAATTTGCCAACTCTTCAAAGCATAAGTATAGCAAAAGAGCTTTTTTTTTTTGACAATGGAGTGTATTTTCTTCTTCAGTGGTTATTTTATTTTTCATTTGCAGCTCTAAATCTGCCGTATGCAGACCTCTCCAAACTCTTGTAATGAGTTTCTTGTCTGGATTTGGTCTGAATTCAATTTGACGCTTGCGTCCACAACTGTGCTCAAAGGTTGCTGGCAAGTTTTAGAATTAAAGACATGCTCTTGCCATTGCTGATGACACAGTTGCCTCACATTTTTTTGTTATGTGAGAAATATGTTGAGATGGAAGATGAGGAAACTGCAATGGATTATAAATCCCCTAGCACACTCATAGAAACTGCCCTAGTCTGTAGTGTTTACACTGTGATTTTTTTCTTAAGACATCTCTTCAGCATTAGACAACTAGAAAAATACATTCAAATGTGAAAAATCTGGCTTTCAAAACAAAGTCCACAAAATTACAGCAAAGTATCCAGTTGAAATTGAGAGTATGCCTGAGGGATTGCCATTCTGTTGTGAGCCTGCTTATGTGTTAAGGATACATTCTGGAATTTCTGTATATGTCAATATTGTTAATATTTCCCTGGTATATATGACACGGAATTTCAGTGTCAAAAAACCCTTGACACGGTGAGCCTTCATGATAACAATCTAGCAGCTGTTCTTCTATATTAATAAAAATATTTTAATATTCTTTACTAATTTGTCATGTCTAATCAACTTAAACACACTTTAAATGATTAAGGAAATAAAATTGAAATGTAAAGGAAACAGTGGTGTACACTTCCAGAGATTCTTCAGTTTTCATATTTGACCTCGTTTGTTCAATGCTGGTTTTCTTTAACCTTGGGGAGCTTCTTATCAGGGCGCAGTGTGTCCAAGCCTTAAAGACAGTTTTGCAGGATTTCACATTTAACTTATTTAGGTTTACATCTTTTTCCTTTGCTTTCTTGTTTTCCTTTTTAGTATTGTGTTCAGAAAACAAACCAAATGTGTCTCTTCCGACTTCCTAACAAACGTGATGTAGGCATTGATGTGTGCCAATATTCGAGGCTGTGCTAGCAGGAGATCCATTTCTTCTTTTTTCTTCTCCACTTGAAGAAAACGATTACAATGTTACCATCAGCAAGGCTACCTATTATTCATCTTGGTTTAGACAAAAATAAACATTTTTACTGTAACAATTGAGACTTCCCTGTCACTGCTCAGTGAACTCATCTCATGGAAATTCAAATGGGTACTATCCGTAGTTGTGTTTGTGAAGTCGTGAGGCAGAACAGATGATCAGCGTATAAAGTACCTTTCCCTTGGGTGGGGGGCGGGGAAAGAAGATAGGTATATATACAAATGCTCTAAATTAGCCGTTACCATTCAGAGAAGAGGTAGTGGAATGATTGCAGGTAGTTCCTTCTGCAGAGACGAGCAGAACAGTGAGACCCTTTGGGAAAGGCATTGAGAGCAACACGAAGAATATTATTATGTTGTTGTATCAGTGCACGATGTTCTGGTGTCTTGAATGCTGGGTGCACTTCTGGTCTGTCCGTCTCAATAACTGAGAGGGCAACAAGGAGACCTTCAGTGGAAGAGGGCACGTGGTAAAGCAGGACTCCTTCAGACCGTAGAACTGGATGGGGGGTGGTATCCTCTTTAGGATGCTTACGATGTGGATTGCTGCCCACAAAAGGTCTTGTGTTGATGCAATACAACCCTTAAAGTGTGTCTGATATTTTATTAATTGCAAACAGAACCTGACTTCTGCTTTTATTTATTGGGTTTATTCACATAATTAAGAGTATAATGTAAAAAATGGAGCTAAACAGGACTGTGTGAAGGCAAACACTGAAAGTGTGAACTAAATTGAATAGTAAAGAAGTTAGATCATCTATACTTGTAGCAAATGCTTCTTCCTTAACTGTTCAAAAATATTTTCAACTCAAATTATATCCTCTTCTTTTATAGTATATCCTCTTATTATCCATGGTTGTCCTTATTTCTGTCCATATGTACAACATAAGAGTGAAACTTAGGGAATTCATAGGAATAAGTATTATTAGTAAGGTCCTTTTTTTTTTTTGACAATAAATAATGAAGTCTTCATATACTGGAACAGAATATAGAACTTTGCACTCATGTCTGCTTTCTGCTTCTCGCTGAGGGGAATTGAAGGCCGAGCATCTTGGTGCAGAAGCATATGAGTTGTAAAGACTCTAAATATCAGCCTAGGAACAGGAATCTTACTATTAGGTTACATTGGTTTCTGGACTGTTCTAGGCATGGTAGTTTATTAGAATAAATCAGAACAAAATAGAATAAAAAGAATAAGCATGGCTTATATTAGTAGTCTGTTTTGTAAACTTGATTGTAGAGAGGTGAGTGTGACCAAAATCTAACCAGGTGCCAGAAAACCAAAGAAAGTTTTTTAGTTTATATTTCAAAAGGAAACATTCAAGAGGTTTTATTCACACAGGCAACTGCGCGCACATTCAGAATTTTATATGCAAATTAAATCCCACTATTTCTTCCTAATTACCCAAGAATAGCATATGTCTACTCTTTTAGAATGCCATCTAAATAATTTCATGTTTAACACCAGAAGCTGTTCGTTGAGTCATAAATTACAATAGCATTTTGGTTTCTTATTAAAAGAATTGCAAATCAGGTATTTCTGCCGGTACTTTCTATGTTTAATTGTTCATAAAGTTGCAGCATATCCTTATGTCAAGGAACAGTGGGGCTTTTCTGTTCTATGTCCTGTTCCTTCTCCTGTTTCCTTGCGGAAATCAACAGGGTGATCTTGGATGACTGAAGTTAAGAATGGGCATAAACTTTACTTTGTTTTTTTTTAACTGTCCTGAGCAGGGAAAAGTACAGTGTGGGGTTTTTTTTTTTCCTTTCAGGGTTGACTGGATTCACAATCAGCTATTATCTTTCACCAGCTTACCATCTGCAATGTAATTTCTTGTTTGATGTATGCATCTTGCTCTTAATTTCCCTGTTTTTCTAGGGGAGATTTTTCCGGTGTGTTCAGAATAATGCTTCCTTTTATTCAGTCTGTTTAAAAGCTATCCCTTTTGTTTCATCAGAACTTCTTACGAGCTGAAATCCTGATTCCACTAAGTCTGCAATTCTTCCTAAATTCAATTTTTTAATCTCTCTTTTTTAAAACCTTGGTTATTACATAGACATTTGTATCCCAATGCCATGCAACAAAGCATCCCTTCTTTTTAAATGTATTTGGAGAGACGGCTTTCTTCTTTCCGAGGTTCCAAAGGCCATTGCTTACCTGTTGCCGGATAGCTAATTAATTTTACATTAGAGCATGTGTTCTATACAAGTGGCCTCTGTATTAATAAACAGTGGTAGCATCTGATGACCTTGCTATTCCGTGAGTTGTCTCTCTAAGTCTCCTGGTGTATAGAAATGTTTGCTGCATGTGTGGTTACATATGCAGAAACAGATTGTCATCTCAACAATTTAGAGACCAACTTAGAATGCCATTCAATACTGTAAGAATAAGGATAAATAGAAATAGTCGAAATTTTTGCACAATGTTTTCCAAAGATGAATGTTTTGTTATTAAAATATGAAGGCTTTGGGGAACTAATGGAAGAAAATCCTTACAATAAGAAAATTGTTTCTATCCTGTAAGTAAGTTGAAACTGGGGCCTTTTCTTGCAAAGAGAAGTGAGAATAGCTGTGGTGAGAGACCATTCAATGGGATATGTCTCCAGTAATTGCATTCCAGTGTCGGTCCTTTTTCGAAGAGCATCCATGTTTAAAGAAAATAAAGATAAAAAGGTTGATATTACTGAAAAATAAATCCTGTGCCAAACGTACCTTTTAGAAATTGTAAGTTTGAAATCCATTATGGACTTTTGAACTGTGCAAGGGAAAGCTTTCCTGATGTTACAGTTAGCTATGGCTCTTGACCAAATTGTTCTTAGCTTCACTATGCATTGTTTGTTATGTATTTTCAATCTGTGGGTCTGATTTTCTATTAACCATTTTGTATTGTATACAACAGTACAAATACCTGAGTTATTCCAAGCAGCTACAGAAAGGGGGGAGGGGGGATGAGGGGGTGGGGAGGGTGTAGAGAGAGAAAAAAGAGAAAGCTAAAGCAGTGTAGATCCTGCCTTTAAGAGCCCATACAAATCCAGTAGGTCTAATGGTGGTGCCTCAGCATGGGAAAGCAGAAGTGTCCTAGAAATTCTGCAGTACCTCTGAAAAATGCATTTAAGACAATATACACAGGAAACAGAAGCAAAGGCCATCTTCTTCTTGTGTAATGAATAGAAAAGGATTCTATTGAAAAGATCTCTTCAGTAAAAATCTAGATGACATAATATGCAAAACTTCAAGAATATAGAAATATGTCGTTTTTATTGCTAACAGTTCCGGTGCTAATTGCCAGAGCTGCCTAGAACCTTTCACAAACGCTGCATTTCATATATATATGAATGGAGAAAACCTGCAGTTACCTAGATTGTTTATTTATATGTTTAGGTATTTGTACACCTGTATTTATAAACAGATGACGAATGAGTATTATTTTCCTTTGCCCATGTTCTGAATTATTTTTATGTGGTTGTTTTTACTGCAGACAGTTTTGCAGTATGGTGCGGGTGACTTTATGCAGAACACATTACCTCAGGCAGACAAAATCTTTGTGTGCAACACCCCCCACTCCCCCCAACCCCCAGTGCTTTTCCTGCTGCATTCTTCCAGTTCGGTTTAGCCCAGAACAGAAGGTATTTTTCAAGTATCAAACCAGAAAAGTGGCTATGTGATTCCTCAGTAAGGTTAAGCTAGAGAAAGGGGGATATGGAAGATTTGACAGAAATATGGATGCCTGAAGGTTGCTGATATTTTTTTGTCTTGATTAGAATGTTCTTCCCTCTGAAGTGATCAGCCATCGGCAGGGTTCCATATTAATGGTGGAGCAGCTGGAATGCCAGCTCATTTGAGGTGTGCAGGAAGCAGCTACAACCTGCAGATGCTTTGACTTTGTTAGCCTAAAGAGCTACCTGTGTTTTGAAGAAAGCTGGGGGTCTGTTTAAAATGTAAGCAAGTGGCTTCACAGTTGAAAAGCATCATGATTGATTATTCTGCTCTTGCTGAAGGTGTAGCTAATACAGCTATTAGCTAATACAGCTGTTGGCAGCAGCGTGACCTTTTATAGTGAACGTTGTGGTGGAGTTTTGTTGTGTTCCTGGTTTCCTGCTGCCTCTGGTGTTATTCAGCTGTTGTTTTCACATGTGTCGATGCTGGCTGCTGATGTTGCAGATGTTGGGGTGCTGTGCCATTTGCTTGTCTGGGGTCCAACCAACCTTTGCCTTGAGCATGCACAGCAGTGCGGGGGGATGCAGTGCGGTCACAGCTCTCTCGTGGCAGTCTGGTAATTGTCCTCATTTCAGCAGTTTCTTATTAATTTCATGTTACTGAGATGAATAGGAAATGGGTAGTGTTTTCCCGTCGCACTGTACCTGGTTTTGTCTGTGGGATTTCAGGAAAAAGATGTTGTGTGTGCTCTATCCGTGTGCTTACAGACCAGGCTGTGTTCTGGCGTGAGGTGGTTTTCTGCGGTCTGTAGGATGCGTTGGTGCCTCATGATAGGATAGGCAACTAAACCATCTGCTTGAAACTACGTTCTGGTGAATTAACTTGGCTTTTTATGTAATTGTTGTCTCTGTAAGGCCATGTAATATTGAAATGAATTCTGTCAGACAGCTCCCAAGTATTCTAATCATCAAGATAAACTTATTTTTATTAGGTTGCCTGTGAATGAAGCAGAGATAACTGCAATACTTATCTTCAACCACAGTGCACATGCTGTCATGTAACACTACCAGTGTATAAATATCAGCGTCTCTAGACCAGTAGTGCTGTCAGAGTGGCCTTCTATTCAAGTGGATGTGATTCCAGTTGCCTGAGGCGACCAGTTAACCAGGGGTGACTTTCCAGTGACAGCTTCTTCAAACAGAAGTTTTCTGTGGAGAGTTTGTTTTAAAGGCCTTAGGTCTTCAAAACTGAAGCATTGCTTAATGTGTGTATCGAGGACAGCCATGGTTGATACATGTCATGACCCCACAGACTCATTCAACGCAGGTGGCAGAGATATGTTTTTGTAAAAGGATAATTAATTTCTTACCTGTGATCTTTCAAGGGTTCCAGGCTGATGGCTGTCCTCAGATAAAGGCTGAGGAAAGAATAAACTCTCTAGTCACTGCTTCACAAGCTGGCCTCGTTCAGGTGTGAGCTCAGAAAATAAGATACACTTAAGGATTTTGGAAAAGTTCCTGAAAGCTTTTGGAAGTTCTGGAAGGTTTTAAACCAGAAGGAAATTGTTAGCTTTAAACATGTGGTTTGCTGGCTTTAGCTGTAGCTTGGTGGCTAGGAAACAGGGATAGGAGGGGAGCTGAAGCTTCAGAGATGATGTGTCCTTTCATATCTCCTCTCTGCTTGCAGGAAAAATAAATTAAGGAGAAGGTAAACCAGCAGTTGATATTCAATTCTTCCTTTTTTGGAATAGAAGATTGATTTCGAAAGAATGACATAGTAAAAATAAAAATAGTATCTTGTAATATGCTGTATTATAGAGGAAAAGAGGCAAAAAAAAGTAACTGATCTCTCTGGCTTTACCAAAGGCAAAGCGCGATACAGAGTTGGCAATAGGGTTTCTGAGTAACAGAAATATTAAAGCTGATGATAACTTACAGAGACACCATAAATAAACTTGTCTGAAAGCAAAGAATCATCCTGCTGTTGTAACTGTTTTTCTGAAATGGTACCTGTTTCTTGAAATGGATATTAATCCGGGGGAAGGAGTGTGGCGTCAGGGAATTGCATCCAACAGTGCTGTCCTCAGTAAGCCTGCCAGTTCTTTTGTCTTTGATCATAAGCTCCTTTTGTGTATGTTACATAACAAATAGAAGTCATAGTGAGATGGATGACTTCAATCAAACCTAATGATGACAGTTTCATTCCTGAGCATGGCAGCGTATATATTTATATCTACATATATTATATATATGTGTGTGTGTTAAATGAAAAATTAAATTATTTTTGGTTCTGCCTTTTAAAGTCCCCTTTCTTGTGCTTGTCATTTTCAACTGAAAGGGTAATTGTCAAAATAAGATATGACTGCAAGATTTTTGTCTTTGTTCTCCCCTCGTTGGTGCTTTGGAATGATACTGTTGGCGACTCTCTTGTTTCTCGATGTCCTTCTCCTCTTGTTCTGATTGCTGTCTAGTCTGATTGGTTTTACCATAACATTAAAGCAAAAGCAGGTTCTGTTTGATGTGCTTGAGTGAGAGATTTTGGAAAGCGATGCGTGTAAGAAAGCGATGTTCTTTATAAATCAGTCATAATCTCCTTTGAGTTTAAACCAAACATGAGCCCACCTCCCCACTCACTTCCCAATATGAACACCAAGTACTCCAAAGGATGATCTCTGGTGAGGGAGAAGGAAACCCAGGATAACTCACTACTGACAGAATCTTAAGGATTTTTCCATCTGGAATAAAAGATTTTTGTAGCTTGACAGAAAATCAATGCTTTCTCATTCTTATTAGGCCTGTAGCAACATCATCTATAGACGTCTCTACACCAGGGAAAATTTCATTTAAAGTTCCCATCGTTGCAGCCATACTGCTGCTGAGAAATCTTGGGATTCTTCACGCAGACAAGGTTCCCTTAGTCCTCCTTGTGCTAGCAGCATCATGTCTCATGAAGGGCAGATTCCCATGATCAGGTTTGTTGCTAACTCTTCACATTTTTCTCCTTAGAAAAATCTGACCTCTGTTTAAGCATGACTGTGGGAATGCAGCTTTGTCAGTGTTAAATCTTTTAATACTGCCAGCACCTGTATATCTGCAGGAGTGGTAAATACGATTTACATTGTCAAAATCCTAGAACAGCATAGCAGAGTATAATCTCATGTGTATTTTGGCAAAACACGTTACCACTGGGAAATCTTTTGCTTATACTTGAAGCACTGAGAAGGTAATGGACTAATTTTGCCAATTGTTTGAGTAGGAATGCTCTTGTGTGTACATGAGCCTATCACAAAGGCATTCTCATTATGGTTTGAATACAAACACACGAAAGCTAATTGCACTAACTAATAGAAGTAGTAAGAGGTGTGAGAGATTATGGAGAGGGTGTCTCTTTTAAAAGAAAGCATCATTCAAATTCAACTGCCTGCTAAGCACTTCCTTGGGGAGGGTAGCTCAATACTTTTTGTGTCTGACCCAGCAGTCTGAGCACCATGAGACTGGAGTGGCAAGAATAGGGCTGCAATACAGTTTCTTAAAAGATGAAGGAGAGAACATGCAGCCCTTGAAGCCTGGCAGTCAGAATATGTAAGGCAACTGAAAATTGGAAAGGAGCTGAAGTGAATTACTAAGCAGAGCTAGGGACCAACATAAATTCAGGCCTACATTTATAGTTGTTAGTTTATCAGCTGAAGCCAGGCACATTTGAGTACGTGTTTATGAATTTCTTGCTAAAAGCAAAAAGTGAGCGAGTTATGTATTGCTTTGATGCACTTTAAAAGAAAATAGTTGTGATACATATCGTTGCGTTGTCGAATGTATTTGAAAAACTGAAAGCTTATGTTGGATATATGTTCTGCAAATAGTTATCAACAGTGTTCCAGAAGTACTTGGTTGATGGGTTCCTTGGGATCCACCATTCAAATGTACTTGTGTGTTACGTTGAAACTGGCTGTCATTCTCTACTATGGTAAAGCGAGGGCATTGCAGAGGTTAACTTGAGCCTGGTGAAGCCTGTCATCCTGTTGTTCTCAATGGAGATGCTCTTCTGAAGGGGTTAATTCAGAGTCTGTAGAAACTAGTATTTTGCTTTTTTTTTTTTTAGAGGCGCTACCTCCCTCTGTGGTCTATAGGAGGCTAAATTTAGCCTGTAGTCCTTCCAACACCCCTCATTCACTGATACATTTAAGCAATCCTTGATTTCAGAAAGTGATACCTTTTATGTCTCAGTACATGGCCACTATCCTGGTGAGTGTAGTTGCATAAATGAAGACTGCCAAGAAGGATTCCAGCTTCTGATGTCGAGTATGTCTGTTGTCCTTTTTATTTCACTGAACAAAACTGCAAATCCACCAGTGCAAAGGTGTAAAACATTCAGGTTTTCTTTTGGCAATCCTTCTGCATGAGGGAAGCTCCCAGTAATTGCAGGAAGAAGCGAGAAACTTCAGGGTCAGGTAGCACGCCACCTCTAACTGATGCTTTACTAGAACAAAACGTAGGGAGCGAGTAAAGTGCAGGAGCTGCAGCGGATCAGTGGCAGCAGTTAGAGTTGCGGGATGAAAGCAAACTGTGGCCCATTTGTCTGGAAGTCTCTTTGGGGTTCAGTGGTATGAATGGTACTCTAAAAACGTACAGTGTTATCACACGCTGTTAGAGACTCCGCTCAGCAGGCATTGGCAAGTGGCTGTGACAACCGAAGTGTGCCTTCAGGGACGTGCTGTTAGGGGCCCTGGTTCTGTTCACGCTGATTACTGTTGGTGGTGGACAGCAAAGCTTCGTCTTCAGAGCAGATAGTTTCCTGTGGTAATCCTCTTCATGGGTTTTTGTCATAGCCATACTTTGCCTCCTTGCCCTCCCCCAGCCCGTTTTTTGTACCGAAATAACCTGCTGCCACCACGCACGTGTTGTTGAGTCTTGTAACGGAAGCAGCCCCGCAGCCGACTCCCAACTAAACTCTCCGCTTTCAGGCGTTGTGACCTCCTTGGTTTTCAAACGCCGCGTCATCGCGCTGAAAAGCTCGCTGTCCCCTAATATTTTTTTTTCTCTTTCCCCCCACCTCGCAGAGCACGACGAGTGTGGCAGCGAACAGCATAACTGTGATGAGAACGCGATCTGTACCAACACTGTCAGGGGACATAGCTGCACCTGCAAACCCGGGTACGTGGGGAACGGCACCATCTGCCGAGGTAAGGCTGTGACTCTCGACACACCGGGAAAGTGACAGACTCTTAATATTTTCTGACAGTCACCCATGTTCTGGTGACTTGTGGTGGCTGGATTCCGTCAGCGATTTGCTGTTAGATAGAACATCTGGCAAATGGAGTATGGATGGAGATGATGGGAATTGATTTGTGCATAACTTCTTGGCTAGAAGGAAATAATTTTTGGAACACTAGAAAAAAAAAAGAACTTTTCATGTAGTGTCACCTAATGCTGTCATTTGATGTTCATTGTTTTATGGACTGTGGATGATGCATGCTATCACCTTTGCCTTTTAAAATTGAATCAGGTGCATTTTGAAGGAGAATAATTATCACTTATGTTGTTGTTTGACTACTCACATCAGAATAGGGATGATTCTTTAAATTTTTTAAAAATTTTTACCTTTAAGTGTGTATCTTGAAGATTTCTCTGTTACGTAAACAGGAAATACTGCTAGTCAGCCATGCTTACTGTGAAGTGGTAAGTCATTTATTTAGGGTGGGTTTGTTCTTTCTGTGGAGAAAGAGAAGCAAATATATAACTATATAACAACAGAGGAGGAAATATATTAACTACTTGGCTTTGTGAGGGCTGTGTCATGGAGTACTGTTGAGTTGTAACTCATGCATTTATGAATAATAGTTGTCACAAGTTGTTTTTTGGTCTTGTCTGGGATTTTATACTTTCTGACTTTCTAAACAGACTTGCAGAAATAGAAAACTAATATTTAATTTTTTTGAAATTACAACTATTGACATTGGAGAATATGCAGGGTAAAATATTTTGTACTTGATTTGGGGCAAAAGAGGCTGGATATTAATTTTCTAGAATGTTGTAAATTGGCCAAGCAATTCCTTTAAAGGAGAAGGAAAATTGGTGTCATTCTTGTTCCAAGCTGAAGTTCTTCACCAAAATTAGCCTGTCAACTGCTGAATTAGCATACAGCATCTGATTGCTTTTTGATATGACTTTCTTGGGGTACTGTCCACCCACACAAGAGCATGCCTGTATTTACAACTCGAAAATGGTTTGTAAAGATTTAAGAAGGAATGCAAAAATGTTCTGAAAGTGGTGAGCAAGTGAAACCTTGGTCTGTCTATACTGAAGACCGAGAGGTGATATTGGGGAGATCTCGGTACGTTCTCACTCTTTGATTACAGTGAATGTAAATTGCAGCCTAGGACGCCATAGTTTCAGGGAAGCGGACAGCCTGTCCTTTTGACTGTGATATTCTTCATTTCTTTTCTGGGGATAATACAACATGACAAACCCTTAATCATATTTCTTTGAAACGGGGATGTTTGGATTAGTTCATAAACCCCATGTTTTCACATTGTTTTTCTTCGTTTGCACACCTGGATATTTGGCTTAATGTGCCAGAAACTCAAAGGGAAACTCCTGCTGCATATTTATTAATCTGGTAATGTTCAAGTTATGAAATGACAGTGGAGAAATACAATAATGTTTTTACCCTCAAAGTTCTGTTGAAATCTGACTTGTGGATAAAATATATATATTCCACATATCTTTTAATAAGTGTACCCTGAATTACACGTCATTGTAGTTACAGTTGTCTTTTTGAGATAGGTGTACATGGAAATAGAGGAAACAACGTATGTTCTTACATTCTGACTGGGAAGAATGACTTGAAAAGACCACTGGAGGTTATAGAAGGCAATTTGCAGTCTAATAATTATTCAAGTCACGAGGGTTAAGAACAACCTGGCACTACATGGAATAGGTACTACTGCAAACCAGCCAAGATTAGAGTGGGGTGCATTTTAGTAAATAGCAAAACACTCAGTGCGAAGTGTGGTCTGAGTTTCTCAGTTTACAAGTCTGGACAGCTAATTTAAGAAACGTTCCTATTCTACCCTTGGTAGCGCTAGAAACACCACTTTTGCCTCTTTTTTTTTACCAAGCTGAGTGGTGATATGTTCTCAGTTACCAGTCAAAGGTTTCCTTGCAAAATGCTAGGGTTGGCACAAGAAAAGAGGTGTGAAAGTGTCAGGAGAACCATAAACTGCTTATCATGTCTTGTAGTAATTGTGGGGCTTTATCTTCAGGTGATCTAAACTGGAAAAAAGTAGATATAAACCAGACTGGAAAGTTTGGAAAGATGATACCATCTCAAGATACGTCAAATACCTCTTCTCCTTGAGTCATCCATAAGTGCTTTATGAGCGTTTCCGTGTTACAGATGTGTGCATACACAAGACTGTTGTTCCAACCGATACTGAAATAACCTAACTCTGTAGTTAAAAAAGAAATCTCATTAATATTGTCCGGCAAAACTGTAAATAGAAAATGTAAACTTTACGATGAGAGAAAAGTACTGGCGTTCTGCCTGATTCTGCAGTCTATTTCAACAGTCTGTTTCAGCCATGTTAAAAAAAATAAAATCAGAATAATTTTCCTCTTTGGCTTTACTGGACAACACTGTGATAGTCCTTACCAAAACCCCACAATACTGTTTTGTATTTTAGAAAAGAAAACATATGTGTAGTTAAATTAAATTGCATGGTGAACTACTGATAAATATAATGAATTTACTCTGGCAAGAACTTGTGATGTTTGCATTTTTTGTGAAAAATATGGAGAAATAAAAGGACAGACATAATTTGGATATAAATATTATGATGGCTGGGTATTTAGAAATAAAAAACAAATGTTGATGAGAAAAGCAAATATTTAAAAAAAAAAAAACCACAAACGTATATAATCAGCCGGTTGCACTTCCTGAGTAGAAAAATAAAATGAATGCATAAGGAATTGCTGTACTCTAAATGTGGTAGACTAGGCTCTGTACTTAGGAGTGGATTGTGTCAGACTGGATGTGGGAGCTCATGAAGGAAGGTGGTGGATAAGGGCACAGACCAAGACCAAATGCACTCCTGCATTAAAATAGGTACTGCCATAGTTGAAGTGACATAAGAATGGAAAGAGAAGTCGAGATGAACACCAAGAAAATCTGTATAAATACATACTTACTAATATATAGATAGTGAGACTATGTAAGAGGGTTGAGACAAATAACACTCTACTTCCTACGGATGCTCTCAGTTTAACTGCAAGAAGTGGGCTTTAACATCTCAGAAAGACAGTGAAATTTGGGCGATAGATCAGAATAGAATGAGGCTGAGGTGAACAGAAACGACAAGGCAGGACAGAGCTATGCCATCACCACAAGTAAATTTGACAGTGCTGGACCCAGAATAAGAGAGATGGTATTTGAAAATTTCTTCAGAAAATGGAAAAGAAGCGAGGTAGATCTTTGCTGGGAGAAATTCCAGCAGTAAAGCGGAAGGACTGTATAGAGCTAGAGAATACCCGCTGTGGGATGGACTGTTCTACTCTTTAGCAGAAGCTTATGGTGCAGCTTGTGCCTTGTACCGCTGACTGAAGTCAACGAAAGGAGCCAAGGTCAGCAGGTTGCATAAAATAATTGATGGCATTTTGGATTAAATGACTTAAAACAAAGAAAAAACCCCACTCACCAGATTTTGTGGGGCTGTAGATCTGACTTTTCAGCGTGAACAGTGTGTGTAAGTCACCATGGAGGCTTTGCTGCGGTCAGTTGTTTTCTTTCATAGGAGACCTAGGTGTAGTACACAAGCCTTGTCCTAGCTCTGGGTATTTTGTTCCAAATGTTTGTTTTAAAGCATAAATTCTGCCCGTAAAAGTCCTTATATATCATTGGAAAAATAAAAGTGGCCTTGAATATACTTGGGTGGTAAACAAGGGCAATTCTTCTGATACATGGACAAGATGTGTTTGCTAATCTTTTTGTGTGTATCTCTGTAGTGGGGAATGAACAGAGGTCTAGCACTTAAACAAGTGCAAATATTTTTCCTTGTACTTGTATATTTTACTTGTATAGTCTGTCTGGCAGGTATATTTAGTGTGCTTATTAGTATCTCATTTAGTGGTTTCTACTGAGATGTAGATTTATTAGAATGATTGACTCCAGCTAAATCCATTTCATTTATAAAACTTCAAGGAAATGTGTGCTGTATGACTGATGCCTGGGCAGAGAAACATTAGGTATTGTGAAATAAAATTCAAAACAGTGTTTATTCTAATTAGTATTCAGGATGTAGAATGGTTTATTTCTGCCAGAGTGTAGGATATATATTTTTTTCCTCCGTTATATTTTTCTGCAGCATTTCACAGGAGACACTTAAGGGATTACAACTCAGTGTATGGTGGTGTCTTAAAGATGAAAGACATTATTTTTAAGTGGCTCAGTTCTTCTGGTGTAATCTGGAAGTCCAGATTAGTTTCTTAATTGCACTGTGCTTCTTCATATATATTTGCCTTTGAAGGTGTGCTTGGGAGTGCAGTTGTTTGTGATGAATTTACTGGTCACTTCATGAGTAACTTATTTGGGACCCGAAACAAGTGACCAGGTTTCAAACACATATGCTTATCTTTTACAAGGTCATGGGAATAATTATGTCGAGTCTTTCTTCATAACATACTCCATGTTTACTGGTGAAGAGAGTACATCATGGGCTCGAAAATTGATTCTGTTTGTCAGTCAGTTACTTGGCCTATTTGAGACTGTTTTAATCACAAATTGTAATTGGATGTTTTAACAAATGGCAGTCTGAGAGCTTGCTTTCACTGCAGTTTTCATCTTTGTTTCCAAACAAGTATTTTTAAAAGTAATTCTTAGTCTGAAATATAGGAAGAGAATTGTAGGTCTTGCAGTGTGTAGGCAGTATAGTGATAGTGTAGTAAACAGATGACTAAAGACAAATAGAGATTTTCATCTGTTTTGAAATCTCACCTGCTGTGAAAAATACTGATGAGTATTTTTAGTAAGAGCTAAAGAAAAAGGTAAAAAAATCAGTCTCTGTGGTTATTTCTGTGCCGGGCTGTCTGTTTTTTTGTGTCCCTTGTACATTGACATCAGCAATGCTAAGGTAGATTAACTTTAAATGCCAGCAATGTGAGACAGTCAGACATGCTGATATCTTGATATTAAAGCATATCAGATCACTGTAAGGTGACTAACTGCCACTTAGGTTTATGTTTCTTGTGTGTCTGTGTGTCTGTTGGAGGTGGAGTTGAAAGCCTTTATGGAGCATTGGAGCGCCTTATGAATAATATGTAGGCCAAGATTAAAGTGGAAAGAATGAACAAGTCTTTCCCCATAGCCTTCAATTTTTATAGCTGTAAGGCTTTGAATGGTTGATATGACTTATTGCAGCTTTAATTGCTGTTTTGGTCTAGTATTCACAAGTCTCGTGAAAGAATATAGGAGTTTCGAATCATGCTGAGATTCTCATCTTCATTCTTCACAGTCTTGAGCTTGGTGTAGTTTTTTGTGTCTAATACGTAGCAAATAAACGGCTGCAAAACCAGATAGATGCACTCCCATGCATTTTGGTGTTATGGCACGTGTGGAAAATGCCACGGTACGTGTAAGGTACCAGATTGTCATAATTGTCCCTGTGGTACGTTCATTATAATTGCTGTGTTTGTGCGTTGGGTTTTGAGTTACATAAATTCCCTTTGTAAACGATTTGCACATTGTTTTCAAGGTCCTTCAGTATTACTGTTGTTCTTAGCTTACGTTTGGACTGTAATGATTTAAAATAATTTTGATGAAATTAAGATGATTTATGATAATTTATTTCTTGCCCTTGAAACGCCATCACCTAGGTTTATTCAAGTGAGATATTGAAATTCAGGCATAATTATTTTTTTATTAAGAGCCAAACTATACATTTCCACCACTATGCGGTCCAATTTCACAGCCTCTCTACAGGTATGGTGTTTCCTGCTGATTGGATCCCGTTTTGTGTGTGAGGTTGTTCAAGATGATTTAGAAGGCACGTCAGCTATGGAAACAGATAATTTAAAAACCTCGACTAATGTAACTCCTCAGAATCAGATCTTGGTATCATTGCTGTCACAGATTGTCTCGCTGCTCTAGATCTATAGCTAATTTAAAAAGGGTGTAGCACTGATTTCGTGCTTGCTGAGGAAGTGGTCCAGTCCAGAGCAACTGTTGTATCTGTATAAAAGGAAGGCAGTGCTGTAGTTATCTGCAAGTGAAATGTTTTAAAACTTGATCTGACAGGTTTTTATGCTTGTATGAGTAAGTCCAAGGGGCTCAGCAGACCTACTCATAAATGTTTATGAAGGTTCCTGTGTTCAGATTCTGAACTGAAGATTCTCCCCTTGACTCAGTTGCTTATTGTTTCCTATTGCTTTGGGTTACATTGGTTCATTTAGAATCAGCAGCTCACTCTAGGATCACAGTACTGTACTGCATGTACGAAAGAATTCCAAGGTTAACAACAAGTTAACGCATGGTTCCCATGATCTCCTGGGCAGTAAAACTGTGGGGTTATATAGGAACCTGGGACTCCTTCAATATTCATTGCTTTCTCTTTTAAAAAGGATAGTTAAGAAAAGGAAAAATGTGAAGGTTTTATGTAATATTTAACATCTGTACTATACATTGTATTTTCTACACTCTGATCGAGTTCATCTCAATTAGGAACTCCGTTTGCAGGTGTATCACCTCCCAGGTCTGTCACAGAACCCCTTGAAGAGCCTAATCTAAAGTCTCCTAATACCAAGAAAAAACCTTCTAATGCTACTAGAAGGGTTCATTCATGTTATCCAAATTAGGACTTTTTTTTCTTTCTTCTTGTAGTATTAAAATCTAAAATTTGAACAGAACATATCAAGTCCCCAAACACGCCCTTCATTCAAAGAACTTATTTGCTGTGCTCTACTGCTTTCTTGACAGTAGACATCATGGTCAGTCATTGGGTCTTCACTACTGTCTGCTTTAAACTTGTAATCCTTATGATGTGTGAAACCAAGTCTGTTTAGATTTGTGACTCTCCTGCCGTGCAGTTATTTGGAACAAAGTACTTATTTTTTCATGGTGGGTGGGAAAAATCAGTTCTGTAAGAACATCTTGAATATAACACTGCACAAAGCCTGTTGCAGCGTGGGCTTGACTCTGTGCTGCAATAGGAGCACAATAGCAGCACAGAACTCGCTCTCTCTTGTGAAATCAGTTATAATGTGCCACAATTTCAGGCTTAACGTATAAGGAATAGGCACATGAAGAGGCAAGAAGATGCCAAACCCATGAAATTCTTTCTGTTCCCTGTAGAAAATAGCCAAACAATATTGAAGACAGAATACAAATACCTTGCCCAAACGTAAAATAGGAATATTGTGGTTACCGTTTCTGGCAACAGCAGTACTACTGCGCTGTCACCCCAGTGCGGAAGGAAGTACTTCGTCACACGGTGCATACTTAATCTGGAGAACCCTTGGTCACAGGGTAGTGAGGAGGCTTGTCAGATTAAATAAACTGCCGCGCATCATAAAAAAAGACAAACCTCAGCAGTGAGTGCAGTCTTTGGTTTGAGGAAGGCCATGAGGGGAACCCTTAGAAAGCATCACCAGATCCGTGCCCTCTTCTTTCTCTTGTTCTTTCCCCAGTGGGCTGCAGTCAGTGTTTGTCCAGGTTTTCAGGATAGGCCTCTAGCTCACTTTTATGTTTCTCCGTGACTTGAGGAGGACGATATCATTCTTTGTCAACTTGCCATTGGAGAGGAGATGTGGGAAAAGGGGTTCAGCTCCAGCCTTCTAGGCAAGTGCGTTAGTTGACTTTCCCTATCACAGCTCCTGCAGTCCTTATTGTCTTCCCCTTCCTTTTGCTCCCCAGCTGCATCTTTCTGCTGCTTTGTCCTCTCCTGCCGTGGTCTGGCTCGTGCATCACTGTGAAACGTGATGAATGCTGGAAGAATATTAAAGGGGTTTGATTAAACATTTACAAACTGAGATGATTCAGAGACATGGCAAAAGGTGTATTTTTCAAATATTTGTGTCAAAGTGGGGGCCCAGGAACAGGGAAAAAGCCCCAAACAACTAGCTGTTAATTATTTTGAGAAATAGATGGATTTTTGCTACAGTGCAGCTTCTGGTCGATTGCCAGCACAGGAAAAAATTACAAATTATTTACTTGACCACGTCACTGAAAAGGGTGTTTTATAGTAAAGAAAACTTGGTTTGCCTTGCACAGAATAATGGAATGGTTTGGGTTGAAAAGGATCTTAAAGCCCATCCAGTTCCAACCCCCCTGCCATGGGCAGGGACACCTTCCACTAGACCAGGTTGCTCCAAGCCTCATCCAGCCGGGCCTTGGACACTTCCAGGGAGGGGGCATCCACAGCTTCTCTGGGCAACCTGTCCCAGTGCCTCCGCTCCCTCTCCGGGAAGAACTTCTTCCTGATATCTAATCTAAACCGCCCCACTTTCAATTTAAACCCGTTCCCCCTTGTCCTGTCACTACAGGCCCTTGTAAAAAGCCCCCCCCAGCTTCCTTGTAGGCCCTTCAGGCACTGGAAGGTGCTATAAGGTCTCCCCGGAGCCTTCTCTTCTCCAGGCTGAACAAGCCCAACTCTCTCAGCCTGTCCCCAGAGCACAGGGCCTCCAGCCCGCGGAGCATCTCCGGGGCCGCCTCTGGACTCACTCCAACCGGTCTATATCCTTCTGATGTTGAGGGCTCCACAGCTGGACGCAGCACTCCAGGTGGGGTCTCACAAGAGCAGAGTAGAGGGGGAAAATCCCCTCCCTCACCCCCCCAGCCATGCTGCTCTGGATACCACCCAGGATACATTTGGCTTTCTGCATGTAGGTATTGCTTCATTCGCATGTGTTACATTGGTTGGGTAATAGTTTTGGAGGTTCCACTTATTTGTTGAGCACTGGGAATAGCAAATCTGGAAGCCATTCAGGATGCTTGATGGGACAATTTGCATATTTTTATCTGGAAAGGTTCTTCAGTTCAACTGTTTCACAGTGGCGCTGGTGTTTTAGCCTGTGCAACACGCTGAAAAGTTGAGGCACCCCTGTGTGTGTACAGAGTTCTTAGCTAAAGTGTGCAGCAATAAAAATAATAAATGTGGCTGTGCTAAGTGAGCATATGCTAAGTAGAAGACTAATGGCAAGCCTAAACAGTGTACTGTGAATGGTACCTGAAAGAAATGTTGCAGCGGAAAAGATTCTATTCCAGAACCTACTAAAAAAACCCCAAATGGTGCTTTGAAGATTGTATCATCAAAATGAATTATTAGGTGAATTCAGTACACGAACTACAAGAAGAATGTGAATCAAAATAGCTGAGAACATGTTAAGTGCTGAGGGAATTAGAAGTTAATGTAAACCAAGTAGAGGTGGGAATTGAAGGGGTCCCACTTTTGAACATGATTTAAAATTCAGTCATCCAAGGGTAAAAATGAACAATTTGTATGTAATAAAAAAATAAGAGTTTTGACTTGGGTATTCCTGAAGGACCAGGGATGCACGAGCTATATTCTGCTGCCCGTAAATACTCAAGAATCTTCCTGTGTCACCTCGATGGTGCTTTCAGTTTTCTCTTTCGTTCTTTTGGTTGTGCGCCTAAAGACGGGAATTGTCAGGCTGGATTTTTGAAGGTAAACATCAAAACTGACTATTTATTTGAAGGCCCCATGCTACACAGGCACATCCAGCTGGGCTGGAAATTGTAAAATGGTATAAAATTAACAAATGTACCTTTTGTTGTTCCAAAAAATAAAAGCAACACACATCCGTATCTTTGTGCACGTCCAACTTACCCATCTTCCGCTGTAGCCTGTTAATTACGGTGTAGCCTCAAGGGGATAAGCCTCCCAGAGATTTTGGGATGCGTTTGCTGCCGCTGGTGAGCAAGCTGGATAACTGTTCTCCACTGTCACTTGCACTGTTAAAACATATCCACCCATTCCCTTCAGCGGATGATTTCGCTGCGTCTGATGGCTTTGGGAAGGAGCTGCTGGGAGTGGAAAGCCGTGGGATGGGATGGAATTGTATTCGGGTGTGGAGCTACAAGAACACTTGCAGAGTTTAAGTAGGCAGCGTCCATTCTCCTGCATTAATTATAATGGTTTATGGATGCTCATTAATATGCCACTTTTATTACGGAGCCACATGGTTGTACTGCTTTCCTGACACCTATTATTTCCTCCCTCTGAACAGAACAAAGGAAACAATAGTCGTCTGACATTGCCGTGACATACGTTATTTCCCAATAAAAGATAGAGGTAATCAAATCAGTCCTGCATGCACAGCGCAGTGTTCCCTTACCCTTTGGAGAGAGGCAAGTGAGAAAATTCTTAATGTGGTAATTTTAGACCTGACTGAGCAAGGTATGTGCCTAACTAAAAGTAAGTGACTGACTCCGGTGAGACTGCTTACATAATTAGGCACTTAGTTTTTTAGGTTCGTGCTGAATCTGCGTTGCCGTGTTTGCGTCGCACAGGTTAGAATAAACACAGACAGTAAGCGCTCCTCTCTTGCTGAGGTATCAGGGGGAGGTTGAATTCATCCTAACTGAAGAAAGGATAACTGAATAGCCACATCCACCCATCGCTTATCTCCAAAGTCTTTGCAAATAGAGTGGGCTTAGAAGATTTAGAAACTAATTTTCAGTGACATCACAGAGAAGTAGTGGGACACAAAATAAAAATGAGTGGGAATCTAAGTGGTTGCTAGTGGTTATTGCCAAGTGATTTTGACTGCTCCGTTATTTATTTATTCTTTTACTGTTGCAAAAGCACTGGAATTCCAAAATAGCTCAGATGTCAAGGTTTGATCCACTATTTGTACCCATTGCATTAAA